>NW_013634821.1:0-374 GCF_000695525.1 Brassica oleracea var. oleracea
TCTTCAGAGCATCGATCGCCACTTTGTCGCTGATCCCGGTGACTCTTTCCATTACTAGCTTGAATCTTTTCATGAACTCGCGAAGTGGCTCATCTTCTCTTTGAGATAGGCTCCAGAGATCGACGTCCGAGGTTTCTCTGTCCATGAACATGGAATACTGCTTGAGGAAATCTGAAGCAAGTTGGCGGAAACTTCTGATGGAATTTCGTTTTAGGCGAGAAAACCATTCGAGCGTGGCTCTTTTGAGGTTTTCGACGAAGAGGAGGCAGTAGCCAGTGTCTCGTTCATGTTCCTTGAATTTGCACCTCCCCATCACGATCTGGAAAAACTGCAGGTGCGCTTTCGGGTTGGTGGTGCCATCGTAGATGGGAATT
>NW_013634822.1:0-374 GCF_000695525.1 Brassica oleracea var. oleracea
TAGTCTTGCAAGGCTAGTGATGGATTTAGAAAAATTTGAGAATTATCTATGGGGGAGAGTGGCGTTTAAGGTGCTGATGGATTCTTTGAAGGCAAAAGACTTGACGCAAACTGGTTACACTGTTGATGGGTTCATACAAGTGCTCCAAGTGTGGGCGTACTATGCTATGCCAGAATTTGGTGCTAATTATGGGTCTCGCATACCAAACAGACCGTCTCCACTGTAGCTGGCTTACAGGGGTGGCAAAAGACAACGTAAATGTTTTAAGGCTACTATCAATAAACAGGTACTTAACTTCACTCCTAAGACTTCTCAGACGACTTAGATTTAAGTCGTGTGGATCGTCTTCCAACAAAAGACCACTCAGACGACTT
>NW_013634823.1:0-290 GCF_000695525.1 Brassica oleracea var. oleracea
TCCGAGGAAGATAAGGGTTTCCTCAGAATTTCCTCGGAATATTCCGAAGAAATTCTGAGGAAGTAGGGTTTTTAAACCGAAAACAACGTTTTATGGTTTGAATAACACTTATATAACCCTTATTAAGTGTCTTAGACTGATTATGAAGTCAAAAATTTGTTCCTTACCCTATAATAAACACTTTTCCGATTGTATGAACGAAATCCCCACAACATAAGAGAAACACTTATACACTTTAATGAACGGTAAAGGGAATACTTACAATTCGTTTTGAAATTTTGTTATTTCAT
>NW_013634824.1:0-374 GCF_000695525.1 Brassica oleracea var. oleracea
AAACTATAATATAATCATAATACATGTAAAATTGATAAAAGGAGTTATAATTAATCAATGGCAATTAATTAGTGATCGAAAAAATGAAAAAATACTATCATCGGTGTATCAAGCAGGACAAAGATGATTTGTAGTTTTAGGGGTTACACTTTAAAATATGAAATTTATAGTTTTAGGGATTACAAGAGAATAATATTTGATTCTAACTATATTTCCCTCCATAAGATTTGACTCCAAAAATTGGCTCCAATAATATTTTTGGTTTTGGCTCCAATACATTTTTGGCCCAAATTTATCACTTATGCAAACACTAACATGTCTCCACAATTGAAAAAAAAAGAACTCTCTACCTCTCGAAGTCTCTCTGTTTTTTT
>NW_013634825.1:0-374 GCF_000695525.1 Brassica oleracea var. oleracea
ATGATGTCTTTCGGCCCATTTTGATTGAATTCCACTTTAGGAACAACAACTTACTTTAAATTTCATTGTTCTAGCTTAAAATTAAATACTAGCAATTAGAAATAGATTAGTTCATGTTTCTTATATCACTATAGGTTTCATCTCACCTCGAGGTGAGATTCCTAATACATTCATTGATCTACGTTTAGTTAGAGGGGTTTTCGCAAAATTGACTCAAAACATGAAGTTAACCACAAAACTGACCTATGTTCTTTTTTGGATTTTTTTTTTGTCTTATTCACCCCACAAGTTCAAATTATTTACGAAAATGCCATTAATTTTTTTTTCTTTTTCGAAATGACATTTTTACTCTCTCAACCTCATCATCTTCATGT
>NW_013634826.1:0-374 GCF_000695525.1 Brassica oleracea var. oleracea
CGACTCACGGAAAAACATCAAAAACATTTGCGACAAAGCAAAATCATGAACAATAGTAACAGAAAATACGACAAAGAGAACACGTCCTCCCCGCTCGTCGACTAAGTCTATCACTGTTTTACTGATTCATTCAAGAAACCTGCAAAAACGTTTTACGACTATATCTCGGTGAAATAACCTTTGGTAAAAATCCATGAGTGACTCAGAGAAACTTTCACCGAAGAATAAAAACAAAAGCGAAAACGTTTCTCAAAAATCTGTGGAAACATCGTTATTTTGACATCTCTATATATCGGGTCAATTTAATAAATTCGTAAAACCCGGTCACCCGTTACTTACGCAAAAAATTCTTCGTATAATCAGATCATGTCATA
>NW_013634827.1:0-374 GCF_000695525.1 Brassica oleracea var. oleracea
TGAGTATATTCATTTTTGCCCCAAAAGTTTCTGATTTGCAAATGTATGCCTTTCAAATTGACTCCTCACTCTTTAATTGTACCGACCAAACCTTCCATGATTACACGAACGAGTCCTTGAACTTCTGCAAGTTTCTATTTGGCTTTTAACATCAAATGGCTTCAAAAGTTATAGTTTCATTTCTTTTGTGCATTTTGTAAAACTTTAGTAATATGTTTGTGATATTTTTACAAGTGATTACTTGTCTTTTGCCTTAATATGCGTATATATTTGAGAAAATCCTTCTTTCGGAAATGGAGAGAGTATTTTGCAATTTTAGCTAAAATTAATATTTTGTACAGTGTGTACATATTAATCATTGCACAAGTTACATG
>NW_013634828.1:0-374 GCF_000695525.1 Brassica oleracea var. oleracea
CGAGGTTTGACGTATCTAGGCCGAGTGTGGCCGTATTTGATTTATGTTTGTTATGGTCTTGCGAGGCTATGTGAACTATGTGTTTGAGACCAGCCGTTTGGTGGCTTTGGGTCCTAGCCGTTTTTTGCGGCTTCTATATATATGATGAATGATTGACATCCTGTGCGTTTTAGTTTATACTTCTGCCAAGTGTGAGGGAAAGATACGAGTAGTCACTTCGTATCTTAACTCTTAGTTTATCGTCTTGTTCGTTTGCTCTTACTGAACGAGGGCGTTCGGAAACGTTTAGGAGTTTCGCGAAGTTTCATGAGCATATTAGATATAGACGATGTGACATGTTTTTAAGATCTCGTATCATGTCTTGAGATGTTAGT
>NW_013634829.1:0-374 GCF_000695525.1 Brassica oleracea var. oleracea
CCTTCTGTCCAAAATCATTCGTTTAGTCGTTAGCGTTTCTGACTTTTCTTTTGGTGTGGATGAAGATCAAGTTTCTGTTTTTTTCCTTTGTTTTCATCTCGTGTTCTTCTCTCCTTCGTATTTGTTGAAGTTTTCGCGGGTTCCGTCTTGGAATTCGGGACGAATTCCGGTTAAGTGGGGGAGAATTGTAACGACCCTGATTTTTGGTGGAGCCTTTTTGGATTTATTAAAATTAAAGCCCAGTTCTCTCTTTTTATTTTGTCCCACATTGGAAGTTTAGAAAACTTTCCTCCTTTCCCTTCTCCTATATAAGGAACTCTACCCTTTTTTTTATTCTCATCAAGTCAAAGTATTTCTTTGCGCCGTGACGAATT
>NW_013634830.1:0-374 GCF_000695525.1 Brassica oleracea var. oleracea
TTGCGGTAAGTATTCTATTTTTTTACTTATATTTTTAATCTTTAATAGAAATTTTCTACTAATTGTATTTTTTATCAGCAAGAGTTCAACTGGAATTCCGATGAGACACTCTTTATCTATCACCACTTCGTCCATAAAGTAATGGACAACTATGGGAAGCAGATCCACGAGTGGAAGAAGAAGTGGGAAATCAATAAGGTTCGATTTAATTTGTTAAACCATTTTTTAATTTATTAAACTATTTTTTAATTTATTAAACTTTTTCTTTTTCTTTTTATTAAAAGGTCCCAAAGTCGATGAACGATACGGTTTGGAAGGAGTTGTGTATGCATTGGGATAAGGAAGAGACGAAAGAAACTTCTTCCACCAACTCC
>NW_013634831.1:0-373 GCF_000695525.1 Brassica oleracea var. oleracea
TAGGTCCAAAAATCGATTGTGTATATTCGCTAGGGAAATATAATATAAACTATACTATATTCGAAAAACAAAACCATATGAAGAAATGTATAATACGTACTTTAATCGAAGTTTAAGACAAACGTCGATCTTTAGAAGATTTATAGTCGAAGTCCTATAAATCCGAGTGACGACCATCTCATCTTCATCGTTTCATCTCCATATCAAGTCTGAGCTCGCGCTCCGATCATCACCACCGGATCGACTCCTTCTCCGCCGCTATTGTCTTCGGCCGGGCATGAAGCTTCTTCTGTACAAGTAACCTCTGTCGTGTCCAGCTCTTAGGGTGAGCTCCTCCTCCTGGAATCCAGCCATCGTAAGTTTCCAATCCGGT
>NW_013634832.1:0-373 GCF_000695525.1 Brassica oleracea var. oleracea
TGAATGTGTTGAATATGACAGTTATTTTCTTTACATCATAAGGTAAAGAGGTTATGATTCTACAATCTACAGTCTGAAGATTTACTCATGTGAACCCTCCTTTAAGAGCTTTGCTTGCTCTCTGAATAGCTCTTGTGACTCTCCATATCTCATGCTTGATTGATCCGTCTGATGAGTTTGTTGCAATAGCATCTGCTATTCCCGGGAAGAAACATAGCTTGCTCTCTGGTTCTGCTGCAGGTCCATACACCTATAAACACGCAAACACAAGGTCACATATGAGTTCTGAAAAAAATGGATTGCAAACAAAATGTTGTTGTTAATTTACTCACAAGATGCTTGAACCATTCTTTCCCTTTGATCCCTTCTGAAT
>NW_013634833.1:0-373 GCF_000695525.1 Brassica oleracea var. oleracea
TATCCTAAGTGCAACAATATAATTGAGGTTACGTCATCCCACGCAAATATCTAATGTCGGGTTTAACCTATATTTATAAGATATTTAAAACCACAACCACACCTTAAAAGCATTGACCATATGACTCAAATTCTATGGCTGATAAAAACAGAACATTTTACATTATTTGAAAATGATAATTGGCAATTTGAAAGGAATGCATAAGTAGCTTCTACGTATTATCAACCAAAACCAAAAAAACATCAGCACAAACTAGCTACCATGCAATTGTAGAACACCTAGGTACAGAGCTCTGAAAGCAGACTTAATCAATCGATCATATAATTCTCCATGGACACAGTTAATATTCCTCCACTTAACTGTTCTTCTGCCA
>NW_013634834.1:0-373 GCF_000695525.1 Brassica oleracea var. oleracea
TGATCTTTCTTAACACATGATCACCAACATTCAATACAATCAGATTCATAGCTTTCTCTGATTTCTCAACCTTCGATGGATCTTGACTTTGAGATTTTGCCTTTGGGGAACCTGCGGCTGAAGAATCATCATCTTCTTTCTTTTCAATCGCCGGTGGTTCCATCAGGAGTTTATCATCCTTCAAGATCTCCTTCAATCCCAGGTAACCAAGATGCGCGAGCATCCTAATCTTCCGCAGCATGAAATCCCCCGATCCATCGAATCGTTCGACCTCGATCCGCATATTCGACGATGACGATGTCGACGCCATCCTCGACATCCCAACCTGGATGCTCTGATACCAATTGTTGAATCCTCAACTCCACGAATCGAC
>NW_013634835.1:0-373 GCF_000695525.1 Brassica oleracea var. oleracea
ACTGATGGTCGAGCAAACTACTCAGGTGATGTAGGAGAAGCTTCCACAGCCTACCGCACTCATGAGAGCAAGGGAAATCAGGATGAGTCCATCAAGAAATCCGACATTGAGGCACTCATCAAAACTCTCAAGGAGTCTGGTAAAACTCTCAAGGAGTCTGGTAAAACTCTTGGTACCTCCCTTAGTGCATCCTATCAATTTCCTAGGAGTTTATTCACTGCTTTTCAAGTTGCTCATGAATCTGAGAGAGTTAAACCCTTAGTCATAGACTCAGGAGCCTCTCATCACATGATTAGTGATTTAAACTTGATTAAAAATATTACTCCTGCAGTAGGAAATGTTATGATAGCTGATGGTAACAAGGTTCCAATTA
>NW_013634836.1:0-373 GCF_000695525.1 Brassica oleracea var. oleracea
TGGCAGAGGAACATACTAGAAGAGATAGGGTTGGCTCAAAGGGAAGGAACGATGGTCTACTGTGACAATAGCTCCACGATCAAGCTCTCCAAGAACCCTGTTCTACATGGTCGCAGTAAGCACATTCACGTAAGGTTTCACTTCCTACGTGATCTGGTGAATGAAGGAGTAATCAACCTTGAGTTCTGTCCTACATCAGAGCAGTTTGCAGACATCATGACAAAGGCAGTGAAACTTGAGGTCTTTGAGAAGCTGAGGAGGAAGTTGGGAGTATGCACGAGAGAAGAGTAAACTGGAAAGAAGGCATTCCAGTTTAGGAGAGGATATGAAGAATAAAGTTGGTTGAGTTGGTTTGTTTCTTGTCATTGAAGTT
>NW_013634837.1:0-373 GCF_000695525.1 Brassica oleracea var. oleracea
AATCTACAACCTACTGGATCTGGAATGGGATAAACGCCCGATTGCACTCCAACACCTTCTGATCAATTGACCCTCTCTTGCGCTTCATTGATCTCCAAATCTGGAGCAAAACTCAAAGCTTCAGATAATCAAATCCTTGACTCTCTTCCGCCATGTTGCAGTCATAGATCTGTCTTTGTTGAATGTTTCCATCACTTCTTCGTTATGATCGGTGGTCAATTTCTCCATGTCTCGATAATTCTAAAAGTCGTTATTTTGCTTCTCTTCAAATGGGCTGTGGGCTTGGGGGCCTAGAAAGTTCTTTACTTGCATAGCTACAATAAAGCTGAAAGGCTGTAAACATTTTATATCATTTTGTTCTTAATTTGAAATC
>NW_013634838.1:0-373 GCF_000695525.1 Brassica oleracea var. oleracea
TAGAAGTTCTTTAACATAGTAAAATAAGAAAATCCTCGTCGACCACGTCAGGGATATCGAAGAGTCTGTTAGACACAACGATTTGAGAATTAATATTTGATGTTTATTGTTTATTTAAATGAAATACAAGCTATATGCATTATAAATCAAACACGGAGATGAACAGATAACACCGATACACATTTTTTCTGCGACTTGTAAAAACAGTATAGGGTTATGTTAATCAGTAAAAGATCATACCTACTTGTTGAAGAGCTGCAGTTCAAAGCCAATACGGAGCTCCCTGTTTCTTGACTCCCATAAGTGGAATAAACTGAAGAGTAACTCTGAGTCAGAGAGGCCTGGTGTGATGGCGTTGAAAAATAGAGCCGCC
>NW_013634839.1:0-373 GCF_000695525.1 Brassica oleracea var. oleracea
AGTAGTGCCTATTTTAGAATGAACTAAATAAAAATTAAAAACTACATGAACTCTTATATATATTAACCGTCAAAAGTGTTAATTAACGGTTAGTTTATCAAAATGATGTCATTTTGGATAAACTCTTTAAAACTAAAAATTTATTATTTTTGGGCTCGAATTTGCGCATTTGAACACAAGTAAAATCATCTGAACCACCCGATTAAAATAAGCTTTTTGTTATTAGTATTGTTATGAGTAAGAATAATTTTGAGAAAATTATATACACTAGAAATTAAGTATGAAAAGTGTAGAATCAAGATATTAGATAAGCTCAAAGTTAGAACACTTTCAACATACACTTTATTAGAAATCGCTTGAACAAACTTTACAA
>NW_013634840.1:0-373 GCF_000695525.1 Brassica oleracea var. oleracea
ACTTACTTGGTCTCTGTTATGCTAAATATCAATCAAAAAGAAGATTACGTAATGGTACACGGCTCATTGGAATAGTCTCCCAGGTATTATGACAGAAAACTGAATTTATGCATTGGTTGAAATTTTTTCTCACGCACACTTTTTTTTTAATTCCTTAAGTTATCACTAGATTTTAAAGATTGTCTCCGCTCTTTATGAAATCTAAAATCACATCATCCCACAAACATGATGTTGTCTTAGCCACATGCATAAATCCTAAAATAATGAAAGATAAATAAATCAAATTATACACCTTCAGCAGTATTCTCTTAATACGTTGATTAAATATTAGGAAATTGATACTCACTTCTACGCAAGGAACAAGTTTCTACTT
>NW_013634841.1:0-373 GCF_000695525.1 Brassica oleracea var. oleracea
ATACTATGTAACAAGTGAGTGAGAGCCCTTTTAATACGCTCAACATACCAAGTGTTTGTTCCGCTACATACAAAATCTGCAACCATAAGATATTGTTCTTTTTCCTAGGGAGGACCATACGGTGTGGACGGGAGAGTAGTGGTGATCCAAGGGTCACCCCGCGTCGACTCTCCATTCCCAATCGTTGACACGATGCTCGGGATGAGCGAGGAGATCCTACCATAAAAGGATCCACTTCCATCCATGTGAAGCTCCTGCCGAGAGAGATACTGTCAAGAAAAAGTCTTTTGGCAATGTTAATATTTTTAACCAACCGCTTGTATTACACAACGATCACAGTGCGTTACACACGAGTTCGAGAGAAAGAATAAGA
>NW_013634842.1:0-373 GCF_000695525.1 Brassica oleracea var. oleracea
TGTATTCTACTTTAACCAGATAAATATGGCCTTGCTTATCATCCAGAGCTATAAGTTGCGGAAAATTTCTCTCCAACTCCATTTCAACTAGCACTTTAGCTTCCCCCATGTTTGAAGGATCCAAGCGAGGCTTATGAGTTAAGATAGGCTCTCCAAGGCCAGAAGCAACATGACTAATTCCTAGTCTTGAATAGCAGCAATCTGGAATTTCTTTTAGAGTAACCCACACCGGTAGTGTTGAAACTTCAGGTATTTTAAAAGACCCCTCCGGAATCCATGGCAAAACAAAGAGCAAACAATCATCGATATGCCAAATTCCTCTTTGGATTACCCAATGACGAGTAGGTTGATGCGGGATATGAAACATGTAGGA
>NW_013634843.1:0-373 GCF_000695525.1 Brassica oleracea var. oleracea
ATCTTAATGCTTTTCATCCTGATCAAGTTCATCAACTCATTCAACAGTTACAGTCTCATCTACGACCTCCTGAACCTGTTATTTCACAGTCATCAGTTAATGCGTCAATAACAGATACTGGTTTCATGGCTGCTCAATCTTCAAGTGGTACTGTCTCACATACCTTTCCTTTTCCTTCCACCAGCCTTCGTTTTGAACATCATTCTTTGACTTTCCAACACCAAACACTTTCATCTTTATCTACACATTTGCCTTTGGGTTCTTGGATAATAGATAGTGGAGCGACTACACATGTTTGTTCTGACTTAGCTATGTTTAGTTCAGTTTCTCTTGTTTCAGGGGTCACAGTTTCTCTTCCAAATGGAACGAAGGA
>NW_013634844.1:0-373 GCF_000695525.1 Brassica oleracea var. oleracea
AGTAATTAAAATAAAAGAAAACATTAAAAATCCTCAAATAAAAAAAATGTTGAAGGTGCTCGATCCGGTGGGACCGATTGATCCGTTATCACCAGGTCGATCTGCCCGGTCGATCCTGATCAATATGTAGAACACACAAAAAACATTGAACATATACTGATCGACCTGGTCCAGTTCACTCGATTGGCAAAGCTCAATCTCATTTCGATCGATCGATATGTAATTCTAGATCGATCAATCATGTGCCCATGTAAGTCTCCCAAAGCGATATGTATCTATACTATTAAAAGGGAAGAATTCCTAAAAAATTTACTTATGAAAGGTTGTTGCACCTACTCATTAATATTTTTTTGGTCTTACCCTTATTTTCTCT
>NW_013634845.1:0-373 GCF_000695525.1 Brassica oleracea var. oleracea
AACAACGCCCCATGGACGCCACTAAAACGCAAGCTTCGTCGAGTCTTTTAGCATCAACCAAGGCTTTCGTGAGTATCAAGTATGTATCCACCCCTGGAGACAAACGTCCGTCTAGGACTATGTGACTGAAAAGATCAAGAGCGTCGTCGAGACAGCCTTGGTCGCAGTGAGCTTTGATGATGAGATTGCAAGAGAGCATGTTCGGGAGTGTTTGAGACTCGTTGAAAAAGTAGTTGAACAGAGAGATGGCTTCCTCGTAACGTTTTGCGTCGCACATGGCTCCAATTACTGAATTGCAGATGAAGACAGTGTCTCTTTTGAAACGATACTTTTCAGAGACAGCGTGGTGAGAGTACTCGACGGCTTTGTCGAG
>NW_013634846.1:0-373 GCF_000695525.1 Brassica oleracea var. oleracea
GTGGCTCGCCATAAGTGTGAATGGGGTGTCGACAAGGTGCTATTCTTGGGTTATGTTGTTTCGCAGAAGGGTCTTTCTATGGATCTCTCCAAGGTTGAGGCGATTCGAGCGTGGCCTACACCAAAGACAATATCGGAGGTTCGCAGCTTCCATGGCCTTGCGTCATTTTATCGGCGTTTCGTCTCACATTTTAGTACGATCATGGCTCCACTCACGGAGTGCATGAAAGGGACCGCATTTGCATGGACCAGAGAGGCCGAGGAGGCATTCTCGTTGATCAAACTGAAGCTCACGACAGCTCCCGTCCTAATTTTGCCTGACTTTTCACAGACTTTCGAGCTTCATTGTGACGCATCGAAGTTGGGCATTGGAG
>NW_013634847.1:0-373 GCF_000695525.1 Brassica oleracea var. oleracea
TCCTTAATGCAACTTCAGGAACACACATTTATTTCGATAAGGAGACTAATGTTAGGAGAGGTCCTCTTCTACAAGTAAGTAGCATGGTGATTGTGTATGCATTCATTCATATACTAATGTGACGAAGACATTGTTAAAATGCACCTGTTGGTATCCACAGACACTGGGCTTCAGTCAGTAGCTCCGCTTCTGAAAGGATATGCCACGGTTGAGAATCTGACCATATCCGAGCTTAATGAGTTTGTCATAGCTGCACTGTCTCAGGTAGAACCTCTAACCTTATGATTTTTTTTTAGTAACAAGGTTGATACCATTGATATGATTCTGGTATTCCAACATGTAGGACATCGATTTCATGTGTTCTGGGAAAGTG
>NW_013634848.1:0-373 GCF_000695525.1 Brassica oleracea var. oleracea
AAGAGATTCAAAAGCTTGGAAGGTGTTTTTGCATTAATTCACTTTTTTCTTTGACTTTCTCTATGTGGGTGTGGAAAACAGAAGGTCCTTTCATCACATTTGTTCATTGCCAACGACAAAGAAAAATGTTGTGTACGTCACACCTTTTGAAAAATGTCATCTTCAGCGACTCTTCATGTTTTAGCGGATTTCCCATTCCTAAACAAATCCAGGTTCGATCATTCTTCATGTTTCTTTCAAGCTTGATTCTGAGACAGATTTGACATCGTATGCTTCTAATATATTTCATCGTCCATCCATCAAATTAATCTTGCTTGCAGTCCTTTTTTTTGTTGACTATAGGAGGCCACAATATCTACAGAAAAGGAAAATT
>NW_013634849.1:0-373 GCF_000695525.1 Brassica oleracea var. oleracea
TGTTTTGCTTAATCGAAACTACATTTGGTATCAGAGCTAACCAGCATTCGATACAGGCAAAGATATAGACTATGGGAGACTTGTCTACGTTCGTGATGAAACCTAAAGACGGCAAGCCGTCTACGTTTAGTTGTCCGATGCTAAACTCTGCTAACTATACAGTATGGGCAATAAGGATTAAAGTTTTGCTCAAACTGCATAACGTATGGGAGATTATAGAAGAAGAAGAATCCACTAATGCTGAGAAAAACAACATGGCGATTGCACTGCTCTTCCAATCCATACCTGAGACACTCATACTGCAGGTAGGAGAATTGGACACAGCTAAGAAGGTTTGGGAAGCAATAAAGTCGAGGCATGTTGGGGCAGACAG
>NW_013634850.1:0-373 GCF_000695525.1 Brassica oleracea var. oleracea
TATTTTCACCTTGGAACTCGAAATCTGTTCCTGTCTTCTCACCGAATAATGGAGAGGTAAACCCCCTGGAGGTTGTGAAGTATAGCGATTTGATAAGCGTTGTATCATATGTGAAAATATGATCGTAGCTTCCACCAACGGCCACGATGTTATCATTTGGATAATCCACCGAAAACTGTATTTTATTTTCCATAAAAATCAAACAATTTATTAGCAAACCCAATGAATATTATCGTAAAAAAAATAATCACAATGTTTTATACCTCTTTTAGTTGCCCGCGATTAGTCCCGTGTTCACGTATTTCAACTTTTCCGTCCTTTATGTATTCGATCTTGATATAAGTTACACTGAATTCATCTGCTCCCACAGTTA
>NW_013634851.1:0-373 GCF_000695525.1 Brassica oleracea var. oleracea
AAATATTTTATAAATATTTAAGTTTCAAATTTGTAATACAATAAAAAGAAGAAAAAAAAATTAAAGGTTGTTGTTTTGCATCTCCTGGAAGAAGTCTTGACTCTTCTTCTCTACTTCTTCCTCATCCTTCTGTGTACGGGGTGGCTCTGGAATGGGATTTGTCTCCGCATCTCCGTCAACATGGTCTTCAATTGAGGATTTCCAGCCGCTAGAACGTCCAGAAAGCCTCGACTGAACCCATACGAGCTGTGAACGCAGACCACGTCGAGTTCAACTCAGAACACAGCTGAGTGACTTCATCAGCCCATAAACCTATCTACAAATTATTAATTAACCATCTGAAAAGAAAACACATAGATTATTAATTAACATT
>NW_013634852.1:0-373 GCF_000695525.1 Brassica oleracea var. oleracea
TGAATCATTCATTGTAATATAAGTTCATGACTAAATTGGTTTTACATGAGTGCAGAAATACATACTGCGAAAAACACCAGTAAAAAACAGAAAACAACAACTATTAGAAGCTTAGCTATGTTGATACCAGTAGGTACCATTCAAAGATAAACTGCGACCAACTTCAATCCATCCGGATTCGAGGATAATTGTCGAGGTAAAATGCAGTTGAATTGATAATCATCATATGAACTTAGGTAAAATACCACTAAGTTCATATGGCTAGTTGATCAAAAAAAAGTCCATATGGCTATTTCATCTGTAATTACTATTTTTTCAATTTTTTTTTACTTTGTAAAACTATTTATTTGATTTATTTTCGAAAATATTAAAG
>NW_013634853.1:0-373 GCF_000695525.1 Brassica oleracea var. oleracea
TTTGATGGCGTCCACATAGAATTTTAAACAATCAATCATAATATGACAAATCATTTGTTTTCATTTATTTTTTCAAAAATATTAATATTTCTAAAAAAAAGTTCAAAATAAAACAGAAAAATATCAAATTAGTTAAGTTAAAAAAGTACAACATTACATATAAGTTAACTAAATATATAAAATATTGTACGGAATTTAACATAAAATATAAATACAAAATAATAATTAATTAAAAAAAGCAAGACTTTAAAAAATTAAAAGTGAATAAATTTAACGTATGATTATCAAATTTTAGGCTATATGCTAATGAAAATATTCACATATAGCATATACTATGTATAAGTTGAAGGTATAAATAATTGAGAATGTTCGC
>NW_013634854.1:0-373 GCF_000695525.1 Brassica oleracea var. oleracea
TCTATTACCTATATTGTAGGTCTATATGCCTGAAACATTTGGAGGGATGACTGTGGATTATTGTCCATGTTTATGTCTCCAACCGTTGACTGAGGCATATTATAAATCTTGTGGGTTATACTTTGTTTTATTAAGATTATTAATCTAGGTCTATAATGAGTCTTCTTTTGTTTTATCTGGCAGAGCCAAAACAATGTAATCAATCAATCATTTCGGTTTTACATGAGAAGAAGATTCAGTATTATCTTACGTTTACTTTTCTTTTAATTAGTTGCCGATCTTGGTTTCGTACACCGGTCTGTAAATTTACATTTAAATGAACCGGTTGGAAAACCGTGAGATAATAAATTAGGGTGGTCGTATATTTTATATA
>NW_013634855.1:0-373 GCF_000695525.1 Brassica oleracea var. oleracea
TTATGGTTACAATACCTTCTCGTCAAGGAAGAGGAGAGTGATGCCCATGAATTCACCTTGCTTCTTGATGTTTTTCGAGTCCCAGAAACGGAGGAGACGACCAACAATCATCTGGGCAGATCTACCCAGTCGGAGAGCATCGAAGGTGGAGTGACCGAGAACAACATCGGAGGAAGCCATATCTGACAAACTTTCTAGGGTTTAGAAAATGATAAACTGACAAAGATTTGAAGGTGCAATCGTCCTCTGGAGAAGCTGATATATATAGATTGAACGCGAGGAAAACGGTAGCGGCGAGATCTGGGAGTAATCTTTGCAACAATAACTCGTGAATTAAAGCTGCACATCGAACCTAAACGGAGGTGAAGTGAAG
>NW_013634856.1:0-373 GCF_000695525.1 Brassica oleracea var. oleracea
ATGGACAGATGAGGCCGCCATATTCTCTGAGATACCTTGTTTAACACGTTCAATACGAGCTAGGCGTTCAGTAGGGTCAGAGTGAGAAATGTATAGCATTGCCATTTTGCGGTCCGCAGCCGACTGCTCTGGAAACATCAATGGAAACCCTGGAGGACTAGCAGGTGGTTCATTAATGATCGGACCTCCCTGGTTCACACGAGGAACATCCGAAGACTTGGGAGCTTTGTAAACTCCTCTCTTGAGCAGAGGGCATCTCATTTTCTCGTGAGTCAAACAGAGACAATGGAAACAACGCTTATGGATCTTCTCATACTCGAATTCAATAGACACCGTTCCTCCTTCAACAGTGAGTTTGCGAGAGGCTTTTGCT
>NW_013634857.1:0-373 GCF_000695525.1 Brassica oleracea var. oleracea
TCTGGTTCAGTGTCCTTATTAGGAATTTCCGCCGTTATAATCTTGTCAATATCATCAGTCGTGGGAAACTTGCATGTAGGATGCATGAACAGGAGAATATGAGCATGTGGCAGCCCCCGCTTTTGGAATTCAATTGTGTACATAGCTGAAACATTATAAACAGTGAAAAACACTTTAATAATCAAATAATTGTAAACTTATAAATCAATTTGAATTAATAAAGAATGTAAAATTATAACTTACACGCAACCGTCTTTCCTAGCAGATTTTTCTTAGTTAAAGCATCCATCAAAGAGTCGAGTTTGATCTTAAACATCCTAGAAATGATTTCTGGTCTGTCCTCTGATGTTAACTTGCGCTCATTTAGATATCT
>NW_013634858.1:0-373 GCF_000695525.1 Brassica oleracea var. oleracea
ATGTCGATTCTGCAAGAAGCCACGATTCAAGCCGCAAGGACGGAGACATAATAGGGTATCGTACCAAAGGATGTGGTACCTACCAATTACAGACATATTGAAAAGATTGTATCAATCAGAGCTGACTGCTGGAAAGATGAGATGGCATGCCGAGCATACTCAGACGGATGGTGAGATGACTCATCCATCAGATGCAAGAGCCTGGAAACATTTCAACAAAGTACATCCGGATTTCGCTAGCAATAGCCAGAATGTGTATCTCGGACTATGCACAGATGGATTTAGTCCGTTCGGAATGTCAAGGAGAAAATATTCATTGTGGCCATTCTTTCTTACACCATACAACCTGCCACCGGAGATGTGCATGCAACGG
>NW_013634859.1:0-373 GCF_000695525.1 Brassica oleracea var. oleracea
GCAATGCATGACTCATGAAACAACATCAAAGCAAACATGATCAAATGTTTGGTACCTCCCCCAAACTTGAGTAACACAGTCTTTGTGTTGTCAAGTAAAGAGAGAGATACCGAAATGAAAACTAATATGCAAAAAGGAAATGGTATATACAAGGGAGAGAAAGAAGTACCTCCTATGGATAGTAGGTGGGGGCTGATGCCCCAGCATCGTCGTCGTCAGGTGGGAAGGTGGTATAGTAACCACCGGCTGTTGAACCGTTGAACCGGAGCCTCCATACCTTGGCTGGCTCTCAACCTCGTCAATCTCGTCCTCACTATCAGAAGAAACGAGGGATGGGGACTTGTTACCGGAAATGGAAGGTTGAGTGGGTGGG
>NW_013634860.1:0-373 GCF_000695525.1 Brassica oleracea var. oleracea
TCAGCGACCCCTCATCAGTAAATTCTTAAGCTCTTGGATATCCTTACACATTTTCTCAACCTCAAATTGCAGCCTACGGTGGAGCGAGACCTCCTCGCGAAATTTACTTTTCATCACATCAACCTCTTCCTCGATTGCGTCATGGCAGGCACGTCGGATGTGCAAACCATCGTCCTAGAAGGAAAATAATATTTATGTGATTGATTACCGTTTAATAATTTCGAACTATTGATTAGCGTAACAACCATTCTAACCTCAAAAACTTTGCATACATAGTAGTTTCTTCCTCTCTCGTCAGTTTCTTCCTCTCTCGTCAGTTTCGACCATTATAGCACCACCGCACGTACATTTCTTAGGAATGCAGTAGTTGGCA
>NW_013634861.1:0-373 GCF_000695525.1 Brassica oleracea var. oleracea
CGCCGGCGGATGGGATTGCTCAGGTGGAGAGAATCTCGTGCTGATAATGTGCTAAGATTTGAGAGAAGATTTGTGAGAATGTGTTGCGTATTTCTTATTGCTTACACCACTATATATAGTGGTTCATACAAGGTGGAGTCAAAGGGAGAATTGATTACAAAGATACTCTACATAATGACATGGTCAAACTCATAAAGACTAAGGTTGAATGGGTCTTCCATGTGGCTGGATGTAAACCCCCAATGGACTCTAATCTTGAACTTGTATGGTGTAGGTTCTGGAACATCCACTTCATGATTCATAACATCTTCCATGTTTTGCGTTGTTTGTTTGACTTAGTCTACTCTGAATATTTAGTTAGAATTTCAGTCTT
>NW_013634862.1:0-373 GCF_000695525.1 Brassica oleracea var. oleracea
AGAAGTGGGGAAGCAAAGGTGATGAGTTGAGTTGGTGCTTGTGCAAACACATGGCAAGATCTTCAGACGTTGTATGTTAAGGCTTTGGAAGAGTCTTAAGGCTTCAGAAGTGGTCTGATGAGTGTGCAAAGATAGGGTTAAGTCCAGGAGGGACTTAGACACCATTTAGAGAAGATTTGGGTCAGACAGTAACTCTAAAGTTACCACAGTAACTTTAGAGAGTTACCACAGTAAGATTGGAGAAGTTTGGGCAAGTTGGTGTAAAAGTGAATAGTGAATCACTAGTCACTATTCAGGTTGAATATTCACTATTTGGATCACTATTTAGGATGTGAAGAGTGCATAGTGTATGGATAAGGCACCAAGGTTTGAA
>NW_013634863.1:0-373 GCF_000695525.1 Brassica oleracea var. oleracea
TGAGACCTGTAAATTAAAAAAATATATTTAATAAATATAGAAATATAAAAATTAATTTAAAAAAAAAAATTCCAAATAATAGTTTTTAATCACAAAAAAAGATTTATAGATATTAAAAATATTTAATAAATATATAAAAATAGTTCTAATAAACAAAAAATAGTTTTAATAAATAAAAAATAGTTTAATAATTACAAAAAAATATTTTTAATAATATATATATATATATATATTTTATTTAAATCCCAAATAATAGTTTTAAAATCCAAAAAATTGAATTTATATACAAAAATCGTTTTGTAAAATGCAAAAATCGATTTTATATTCAAAAATCGATTTTATAAATACAAAAAAATAAAAAAATTATAAAAAA
>NW_013634864.1:0-373 GCF_000695525.1 Brassica oleracea var. oleracea
TCAAGTCTAGCTGCTTAATTCTGCTTCATGTCAACACTCCCCCTCAAACTTGACCATGTGGAACAAGTCAAGTTTGGAAGCCATGAAGTATTCCCTCATTAAAACCTCAACTAGGTAAAACCCTTTGGGAGAAAACCCAAGTCAAGGAAAAAGAGTAGAACACTTCATGAAGGAGAGATCATTGACATGATAGGTCTATGAGTCCCAATTTTGGATGAATGAACTCACATACCTTAGTGCTTGCTGCCTTGGTGAAGATATCAGCTAGCTGATCTTCACTCCTTGTGCAGCACGGCAATATGATCTTTTGCTCCACGGCTTGTCTTACTTTGTGGCAATCTACCTCTATATGTTTGGTCCTTTCATGGAAGAC
>NW_013634865.1:0-373 GCF_000695525.1 Brassica oleracea var. oleracea
TCTAATTTTTTACTTATATTTTTAATCTTTAATATAAATTTTGTACTTATTGTATTTTTTTTTCAGCAAGAATTCAACTGGAATTCTGATAATACGCTCTTTATCTATCACCACTTCATCCATAAAGTTATGGACAACTATGGGAAGCAGATCCACGAGTGGAAGAAGAAGTGAGAAATCAACAAGGCTGTTTTTAATCTATTAAACAATTTTTTAATTTATTAAACTATTTTTTTTTTTTATTAAAAGGTCCTAAAGTCGATGAACAACGCGGTCTGGATGGAGTTGTGTGTGCATTGGGCTAAGGAAGAGACGAAATAAACTTTTTCCACCAACTCCACCAACCGCAGGAGCGACCATAAAGGGATGGGCG
>NW_013634866.1:0-373 GCF_000695525.1 Brassica oleracea var. oleracea
CTTTGATTGCTAATATTAAGAAGGCTGAAAGAGGATATCATTTCACTAGAATGATGGTGGCAAGAGCTTGTCCTTCAATCTCTCATTTGTTGTTCGCAGATGATAGTCGCTTCTTCTGTAAGGCACAGAAGGAAGAATGTCATACTATTCTTAGGATTCTGAAGGAATATGAGGTGGTCTCGGAGCATCTGATTAATTTTCAGAAATCTTCGATTCAATTTGGACATAAGATTGAGGAGTCCACTGACAGGAATTGAGAGACATCCTTGGGATACAGAATTTAGGAGGGATGGGATCATATTTGGGTATGCCGGATAGTCTTTGGAGATCCAAGATACATGTTTTTGGTTTTGTCCAGGACCGTTTGAATAAC
>NW_013634867.1:0-373 GCF_000695525.1 Brassica oleracea var. oleracea
AAAAATATATATTTAATAAATACAGAAATATATAAACTAATTTTTTTAAAAAAATAAATCCCAAATAATAGTTTTTAATCACAAAAAAGATTTATATATATTAAAAATATTTAATAAATATATAAAAATAGTTCTAATAAACAAAAAATAGTTTTAATAAATAAAAAATAGTTTAATAATTACAAAAAATAGTTTTAATAATATATATATATATATATATATATTTTTTTTTTTTTTTAAATCCCAAATAATAGTTTTTAATCACAAAATATTTTTTATAGATATTAAAAATGTTTTGCAAAATTCAAAAAATTGAATTTATATACAAAATCCAAAAAATCGAATTTATATACAAAAATCGTTTTGTAAAATA
>NW_013634868.1:0-373 GCF_000695525.1 Brassica oleracea var. oleracea
TAAAGGCGATCAACACACCTATTACAACTAAAACTATGAGCATTACACCAACAACTACTTCAACCCCACCGATAACACTAGATTTCTTCTTAGCTAATTTCTCCTCAACTAACTTCTCTAGTCTAACTAGCTTCTCCTCAACTAACTTCTCTAGTCTAACTACCTTCTCCTCTGTCTCAAGGTCAGACATTAAGTTAAGATTATCTACCTTTTCCTCTAATAGAACTAGCTGGTTTTCCCTGGCCTTCATCTCCTCCATCGTGGCGACGTCCCACCACTTCCATACATGGCATTCGCCGTCATCAACGTGGTCGCAGGTGTAGTACCGTCTCCCTGGATCGGTGCTTGATCTTGATGTTGCTAAACGTGGTTC
>NW_013634869.1:0-373 GCF_000695525.1 Brassica oleracea var. oleracea
ATTTAAAATCAGTGTCGAGAATGATCACGATAATTAAGAAACCAAATTCGATCAATGTAAGATAATTCTGATGAAAACTTTGGTTGCCAAGCGGATTTCTAAAATCATAAAAGAATTTTTACTTTATGTGTTTTTTCAAAATGGCTTCTGAGCCTACAAAATACAGGAAATCATATATATATTATATCTCCTTATAAAATATTAAACACTTTTTATTATAAAAATACTAACCACAATATGTCTTAACAAATTGAAACACGTTTAACCATGAATAAAGGCTCCACATCTAAATCCGAAGATAACCCCATCGTAGAATGCACAAAATATGGTGCATTAATGTGGACTTCAGAGAGTACTGGTAAAGACTCCAGAA
>NW_013634870.1:0-373 GCF_000695525.1 Brassica oleracea var. oleracea
TTCCATATATCATTGGTCTCGGCCAATCCAAGTGTAAGGCCGTGGGGTCCACATGATTTTATGACTGTTTTTTTTCCTGCAGAATAGTGCATCGAGGTTAATGGCGTTAAGAAAGCATCAAAAACAACCTGAAACTCCGATTGGGATCCTTTTTTAAGTCCCTTACCTTTCTGCAGCCCGTTTGAGGGTCAAAACGGCTGAATTTAGGCCCGAAAAATTTCCACGCCTATTCACCGCCCTTTATGATTTCTGGGCCTTTCCGAAATGGTGCTATGGGCGACGTAGTTCCTCACGGTTCAAAAGTTATGTGGTTTCCAAGTTCAGAATCGTTCTAGGCCGATAAATTAAATAAAAAAAAATAAAAAGGGGTGCA
>NW_013634871.1:0-373 GCF_000695525.1 Brassica oleracea var. oleracea
GAATGCAAGATATGAGACCTATCAGTCTATGTGCGGTTCAGTATAAAGTTATTTCTAAGATCTTCTGCAATCGTTTGAAGGTTATTTTACCTGAGGTGGTCTCAGAGACTCAAGGAGCCTTTGTCGCTGGTCGTTTAATCTCGGATAACATCATCATTGCTCATGAAACTATCCACTCTCTGCGTACGTGTGATAGAGTTGCAGAGGATTTCATGGCCGTTAAAACTGATATGTCTAAAGCTTATGATCGCGTTGAGTGGTCGTTTCTTGAGACATTGTTGGAAAGAATTGGGTTTGATCGTGTCTGGGTCCGCTGGATTATGGCATGCGTTAATTCTGTATCCTACTCTGTTCTTTTGAATGGCTGTTCTCA
>NW_013634872.1:0-373 GCF_000695525.1 Brassica oleracea var. oleracea
AATTCAATTCCCATGAATAAGTTTGGCTTTTGGAAGTTGCGGATTTTCCAACAATGAATCCACGTAACAAAAAGTTCGTTGTTATAAAAAATCTCCTTCAAGGTCATTAAAGGTTTTTGGGACGGCAAGAGTTGATGATAGAACCATTTTTTTGCCGAATGCTTTGAAGTTTTCCTTGATAGTGTGAGGTTGATGTTGATGGAATAATGAATTTTATAGGAATTTTCTTGTTGTAAAACTATACATTTTTTTTTTGTTTAATGTGGTATTTCCATTTTTCTATAATTTACTACCATTTAAAGATAGATATACATTTTAAGATAGAAGTTTAAATCTTAATGTACTTTTTCCATTTTTTAAAATGTTTATTTCC
>NW_013634873.1:0-373 GCF_000695525.1 Brassica oleracea var. oleracea
GACACGGCGGAAGCGGGAACCGGTGTCGGTGATGAAGGTGCCAGAGTCGCGGACGGAGAGGTGGGCCAGCCTACGAGCTCGTTCGGGGTCTCCATGTCCGGGTTCTTCGACTTTGAGCTTTGAGGATTGTTGGGATTATTTCCCTTAGTTTTATTTCGAGGTTTGAGTGTTTTAGACCGAGTGTGGCCGTTCGTTATTTAAGTGTGCTATGGCCTTGCAAGGTCATTTGGCTATGTATCCGGGACTGGCCGTTGGTGGCTTTGAATCCTAGCCGCTCTGCGGCCTTTTTATATATAGCCTATGAATGATTGACATTCTGTACGTTATAGTTTATACTTCTGCCAAGTGTGAGGGAAAGATACGAGTAGTCACT
>NW_013634874.1:0-373 GCF_000695525.1 Brassica oleracea var. oleracea
GAAACTGTCTCTGGCGGGCTGTGAGACACTACTACAACAAGTGAAAGCGAAGTTTAACTTCTGGTCGGTTAAATCTTTATCTTTCTCAGGACGTCTACTGCTGTTAAAAACGGTTATATCAGGGATTACCACATTCTGGTGTTCTTCTTTTATCCTACCTAAAGCGTGCATAAATAAAATCAATTCCCTATGTAGTACCTTCCTATGGACAGGTGATGCAGATTCGAGAAATTCGGCTAGAGTGGCTTGGGATAGGGTTACTTTAACTAAGGAGCAAGGAGGTCTAGGGGTGAAAGATCTACTTACATGGAACAAGTCATGTTGCATGCGACTAATCTGGATGATCTTTTTTAGACCTGACTCAGTATGGGTC
>NW_013634875.1:0-373 GCF_000695525.1 Brassica oleracea var. oleracea
CCCACAACAACAAGAAGCACAGCCTAGCACCTCTCAGCCCCCAAGAAATTCATGACATGCAGAAGGCCATGGCACAGTCCAGCCAGGTAAGTAATACTAACCTTTACATGACTTCCGGACAAGTGTTTAAGTCATTACAACGTGAGACACAGGTGCTACTAATGATCTTTAAGGAAGGATGTTTTGCAGGTTTTGATGCTCCTGAAGTACCAGATGTAGTACAAGACCTCATGGGACGTTACAAGGATGTCTTTCCTGATGAGATCCCAGCCGGCTTACCCCCTGTCCGTGGCATAGAACATCAGATCGACCTTGTACCCGGCACGCCCCTACCAAACCGAGCTGCTTACCGTGTCAACCCCGAGGAGGCTAA
>NW_013634876.1:0-373 GCF_000695525.1 Brassica oleracea var. oleracea
TTTTTTTTTTATTTTTCAAAATTTAAAATTTTATTCCAAAACTCCACTCCCCAATTCTAAACCCTAAAACATAAACCCTAAACCCTAAACTCTAAACCCTAAACCCTAAATCCTAAACCCCACTACTTAACTCTAAACCCTAATGTCTAAATTAATTTACATTTGGGGTATAATTGTATATTTATCTCTTTTAATAAAACATTATGTGCTATTTTGGTCATTTTTATTCTTAAAAGTTATATTTGTGACAAAAACTTTTTTAGTGCTATCCTAGTCATTTTCTCTAATCAAAACTCTCTACACAATATTCTGAGGGTCATTTTGAGATTTTTTTTTTTTTGACATCATAATAGACTAGAAGCCTATGGGGCCA
>NW_013634877.1:0-373 GCF_000695525.1 Brassica oleracea var. oleracea
TCTATCTGAAAAATGTATAGTAAAATAAATAATTAGTAAATATAGACAATAAGACATAAAAATATGGATTATCTTTTTTGGAGAGTTAATCCAAAAATGGAGGATCACCAATTTGCGTGGATATTATGGTATATTTGGAAAGTTCGAAACAACAAAGTTTTTAGCAATTTGGATGTTGATCCAAGAGATACGCTTAAACTACCGGAATTAGAATCAACACTTTGGGCGGAGACACATGTAACAAATAATCAGAGGGTTGCAAATCAAGTACATGAAAGAATTGTACCAATATTACCAGGAAAATGGTGTTTCATAGATTGCCCATAGAAAGATAAGGAACAATTCTCAGGACAAGGCTGGTACATCACTTTAG
>NW_013634878.1:0-373 GCF_000695525.1 Brassica oleracea var. oleracea
GAACCAGAATCAATGTTAAATGAGGTAAAAGTTTTAGAGTCACAACACACTTTGTATAGCCAAGCCCAATAAGCCAAGCACCCAACGTAACATCCCCACTTGCCTATTTGTGCAGAAAATGACTTGATCATTATATAGTAGCACCGAGAAGTTAGATGGAGAATGAGGTATGAATGCAAAGTAGACAAAACAGTCAAAATCTTACTCATTATGGGAAATATAAGAAATCAATTCTCGTGAAATGGCGTATAACTGTCCAATAGCGTGACAGAAGTACTTGTTCCTGTTCTCGCCAAACTTCCAATTCTAAATGTATATATAAATCGATTAGAGTTATTGCCAGCGCTCTGTTGCGATATTTGTTAGCTAAAAT
>NW_013634879.1:0-373 GCF_000695525.1 Brassica oleracea var. oleracea
AAAGCTCCAAGAGACTAACTCCGCACACCTATACCAAAGAAAACATGGAAAGAAAAGAAACAACTTGATAGAGGGAAAATGGAAGACAACCACCAAAAAATCAGAGACTAAACTTGAGACCAGAAATAACCGTCCAAACCCACATAGCATACACGAACGAAAACATTATCCAAATCTCGAGTGGCAAACATGGTGAAATGTAGTTTTTGGTGTTCTGACTTCTATGCTCTCTTTCATAGCTCGAGGACGGCTCCATAGTTTTTGGCTCGAGCTCGGTCGCTGCAGCAACCGAGCAGAACACGCGTTCGGTTGCTGCGTAGCGACCATTTTCGAGCTCTTGTCCGATGACTCGCGTTTCCTCCGCAAAGCTTTT
>NW_013634880.1:0-373 GCF_000695525.1 Brassica oleracea var. oleracea
TTATGGACAACTATGGGAAGCAGATCCACGAGTGGAAGAAGAACTGGAAAATCAACAAGGTTTGTTTTTAATTTATCAAACAATTTTTTTAAATTTATTAAACGATTTTTTAATTTATTTAACTATTTTCTTTTTTTTTTATTAAAAGGTCCCAAAGTCGATAAACAACACGGTCTGGACGGGTGCGCATTGGGATAAGGAAGAGACAAAAGAAACTTCTTCCACCAACTCCACCAACCGCAGGAGCGACCGTAAAGGGAAGGGCATCTTCAAGCATAACTTGGGTGCTCAATCTTTTTTTAAAGTTTAATTCATTTATTTCTTGTTCTAAATTTGGCTATTTTCTATTTCAGTCGGTTCCAAAGAAGAAGGG
>NW_013634881.1:0-373 GCF_000695525.1 Brassica oleracea var. oleracea
GATCTTTGAAAACCAAATATCCTCATGCATTAGGAATCACATATAGTGTTGGGGTCGAAAACGGTTACAACAAAGTTGACGTCCAAATCCCCGAAGAAGAAAAACGTAGGAAACTTCTTCGACAAATACTTTTTCGAAATAGATTCTTCTATACGAAAAGCTTTGCGGAAGAAAAGCGAATCATCGGACAAGAGCTCGAGAAGGATCGTTACGCGGCGACCAAACACGTGCTCCGCTCGGTCGCTACGTAGCGACCGAGTTCGAGCCAAAGCTCAGTCACTACTATGTAGCGACCGAGCTCGAATCAAAGTTCGGTCGCTACGTAACGACCGAGCTCTTCCGAAATGTCAATACGACATCAGTCCATGCATTC
>NW_013634882.1:0-373 GCF_000695525.1 Brassica oleracea var. oleracea
GAGGGCATATCTCCTCGGAATATCCCGACGGATACACTTCCTCGGAAAATTCCGACGGCAAAGGTTTCTCGGAATATTCTGACGGCCGAAGTTCGTCGGAATATTCCGATACCTCTTTTCTCTCGGAATGTTTCCGAGGACCGTTCCATCGGAAATATCCGAGGAGATACCGGCGATATTTGTCGTCGGAATACCGGTGTTTTCTTGTAGTGTATGTGAATTGGGTTTATATTCTTGTTAAAGTTACCGTTATTCTCAAACGGCCCAATAGTCAAGTTCAATCAATGTCATGAACCTGAAGCCACTCAGTAAGTTAAGAACTTAAGATGTTACGGTGTTAGTGTGTTACCCAAGTATATGGTTCCGACTGTGA
>NW_013634883.1:0-165 GCF_000695525.1 Brassica oleracea var. oleracea
GCTTCTCAATTCCAGGTTGAGTACGGGAATCTTAAGGGTGCTTTCAAATCGCTGGGCGACTTCCGTGAGTGTCGCGGCTCTGTCGAGAGCCTTTGGAAGACGCAGGAAGATGACTACGTTTTCGAGAGGGAGATGGAGTTAATGAAGGGTGGCATGAAGGATCAT
>NW_013634883.1:187-373 GCF_000695525.1 Brassica oleracea var. oleracea
TCTTTCGATCGATGGGAAGATCCAGGGATTCTGGGATCCCATCCCGGTTTCCCCTGACACCGTAGAAACTACGACTGATTTTGCCGGCGACGACGAGGAAGTAAACTTTCCCACGGATGCATTCGGAGCTTCCTTGTCGGGGAGTTTTAACTTTGACCTGTGAGTGTTTTGATGGGAAGGAGTTTT
>NW_013634884.1:0-373 GCF_000695525.1 Brassica oleracea var. oleracea
AGTAACTCATAAACATCAAATAAACATCTTTTTAAAATTTACATTCATTTTATGTGTATGTGCACTAATAATATTACACGGTGGGCATGAGTTGGAATGCGAAGTTTAAGAACAGCTTGCCCGAGATTTGGATAAGAAATTGGCCGTTGAGTAAATATCATCCAACCTTCTTAGCTTTGCGCTTCTGGCGAGTAAACTACAATGATCAAGGTAAAATTTTAAATCATTTAAATATTGCTGTCATTTATTTAAGATCGTCTATATTTTTTTGTCAACTCTTTAACATAGTCTTTAAAAAATTTACATTGTTGTCATGATCACAGACGGAGGACAATGTGCTAAATTCAAATTCGATCCCACATGGATTCAATAG
>NW_013634885.1:0-373 GCF_000695525.1 Brassica oleracea var. oleracea
TTGAAATTTTTGTTTTCCCGGAGACGACTTACTGGTAAGTCGTCCAGCAAAAGTCAAATCTGACATAATTCGGTCAAATGCAAAACTAACTCGTTTATCCTAGACGACTTAGGTTTTTTTTTAACAAACAAAGCTGGACGACTTACTTGTAAGTCGTCCTATTTAAAATTCAATTGCAAAAATGACCTGTTTGAACGACTTACTGGTAAGTCTTCCAGACGACTTACTGGTATGTCGTCTGCGTCAATGTTTAGTAAACTTTCATTTTCTCTATGTTTACTAATGTGTTTTATTTTGAATTTTTGTAGCAAATGGTATATTTCCTGACATCAAACTCCCATTTTGGAAACATTTCACCAGTGTCCTTCTGAAC
>NW_013634886.1:0-373 GCF_000695525.1 Brassica oleracea var. oleracea
AGCAACTTGAGACTGAAATTGAACCTAGTCGTTCCTTGATTCAGTCACATAAAGAGCAACATCATATACCACACGGCAAAGAATATGTGCAAGAAAAGGTTTGTCTTTATCCGTTTACTTTTTTTTTGAATGAATGTTAAATTTATTCATCATAAAAACCTATTTTACAATCAATGCATCGTTTGTGTGGAAAATAAATAGAAACTAGGAAACTATTACAAACTCGCAAACCTATTTTAAATTTATCTGATTCACTTCTCTTTAGTTGCTTTGATTCTTACGAAACTTACATTAACCATAGTTATCTGAAAACCACCCGCTCTTAGTTTCACATATGCCTTCATAGTATGATCTAATAATGATATGACTATCT
>NW_013634887.1:0-373 GCF_000695525.1 Brassica oleracea var. oleracea
TTATCATACTGATCTTGTAGCATAGTTTAAAATCAGTAGAGATCATATGTATAGTCTCGACCACTTTCTTTCAAGGTCTTAGGCGTTTTTATTCTTAAAATCTAAAGGAACTTGTTTCCTTCCTTACCCATTTTTTTACTTGGAAACCATACATTATAACTTCAATGGATCGCATGTTCTTTTGGGTGTGTATAATGCCTTTTAAGGCAATGCCTCATAGTTTCTTTACTATGCTTACTATACCCATTCATGATTTCTTACTTGGTTTTATGCCCTTTAGGCAACTCTTTAAAATCATTTATATGTTCAAGTAAGATCAGGCATGGCATAATGAAGTCAAAACAAACTTTTATTTATATATAAAAACGTGAAT
>NW_013634888.1:0-100 GCF_000695525.1 Brassica oleracea var. oleracea
ATAACCACGAGCCGCTTCTTCATCCCCATTTCTCTCTTCTTCCTCTGCGCGGTTCCTCTCTCCTCTCCGGCGATTTCCCCCTGAATTCCGACGATATCTC
>NW_013634888.1:193-373 GCF_000695525.1 Brassica oleracea var. oleracea
TGTGTAGATTTGATAGATTTTTGTTAGGGTGATTGGTTAGGATTGTGATTTGGTTGTATAATAGGTTTAGAATTGTGATTTGGTTGAATAATTTGTTTTATTGAATTGATTTAGAATTTTCTTTATTTTTTTATATTTATAAAATCGATTTTTGTATATAAATTCGATTTTTGTGTATAA
>NW_013634889.1:0-373 GCF_000695525.1 Brassica oleracea var. oleracea
GCTGTCGAACCAACTCCGCAACACTCATCATGCCCGGAGGACCCGGAAGCAGGAGCGGGTGCAGCAGCGGGAGCGAGAAGAGCAGGAGCGGGTGCAGCAGAGGGAGATGTATGGTAGGAGCTGTGGGGCGAAGGGGAATCCTGAAAATGGCTGGAATCCCGAGCCTGGCTCCCCGTACCACCACGACCACGACGCTGTCGAGGCCAGATCTGATCATCATGCGACCTGTAAATTATAAAAAAAATATTTAATAAATATATAAATATATAAATTAAATTGATTTTTTTTTTAAAAAAAAATCCCAAATAGTTTTTAATCACAAAAACATTTTATAGACATTAAAAATGTTTAATAAATATATAAAAATAGTTCT
>NW_013634890.1:0-154 GCF_000695525.1 Brassica oleracea var. oleracea
GATCATGTTTGCTTTGATGTTGTTTCATGGAGTCATGCATTGCATACATATTTGCCTTAAAAAAAAAACAAATTCATTTAGTTTGCATCATTTTGCATTTCTAGGAGAGTCTAGAGCATATAGGTTGCATTCACTTGCATTGGGAGCAATGATT
>NW_013634890.1:191-373 GCF_000695525.1 Brassica oleracea var. oleracea
AAAGCTATGCACCTCTCGAAAAGACTTGTATGTTTCGTGCCTTGAAAACTCTTCTTGAAACTTGTTGATTGCTGAAACCTAGTCTTTGAAGCCAACTACAACCCTATTTGAAGTAAACGAACATAATGCTTCTTCCTTAGGGTCCCTTGTGTACTGAGTCATGGCTATACACACTTGAGTTG
>NW_013634891.1:0-373 GCF_000695525.1 Brassica oleracea var. oleracea
AAGACAAAATCGCAGTTCGCAACAACGCTGGTAAGACAACTCCAGCCCCCACAGCGCCTATGGCCAACGCTTATGCAAATGCCACAGTTCTTGAGAAAATCGAAAACTTAGCCACGACCTTTCGCCACAGGAAGAACAACAAAATGAGCTTACGATTTCTCTGTCTAAACAAAAAGGGAAACAATAAAATTTATGTAAGTTTGGCTCATTACCAAACTAAAGAAGTCACAACGTGTAGGGGTTTTACCAAAACACGTTTTTCGAAAACTTTTCGGAAAAGTAAAATTCCATCTCTCCAAAACCGCAGAAAAATCTCAGGTTAATCGAGGAAAAAGAAAGCATAGCAAATTGGGTACATAACTCGCCGCTGTAC
>NW_013634892.1:0-373 GCF_000695525.1 Brassica oleracea var. oleracea
TGATAGTATTTAGTGTTCCTTAGTGTCAAAGGATGCAGGAGAGTGATAATTTGTATTTTCATAAATCCATATAAGTAACTAAAATACCTCTATTAGTAATGATTGACCTTCATCATGTTCATTACCGAAATGACTTTCTTTTGCTTTCTAACCACATAATAAACCAAAATTCTTGTTGAAGAAAAATTAAAAATTGAAAATTATCAAATTTAGCTGAAAGAAAAGTGTCAAAACTCACTGTCTTATTTCAAATCGATTTATGGGTCTGATGTTTTGAACGCAGTCACAGCTTTTGTCCCTTAGTCTTCATCAGAATAATCCATTTGAAAAAAAAAACAGATTTGTAAATACTAAATAGTCAATCTTTTTTGTT
>NW_013634893.1:0-372 GCF_000695525.1 Brassica oleracea var. oleracea
TAATTATCTATAAAAGAATTATGTATCCATGTGCGTGCAAAACACATAGTTTCATTAATAAAGTTTCAGTATTTCTTTATGTTTGTTTGAAAATTGATTCCCTTTTTTTTTAGAATTTTCAACAATTTTCTAAAAGTTTTCAGGTTGTTTTAATAGGCCTTACTTTACTAGACTTGAATACAATCTTCAATAGGTCAGGCCAACTTGGTGTACTCGTTTCCCTAGGTCCAACAATATTTGGTCCAAGAAACATAAAACAAGGTACCCTTGAGCAGGTTGAGATTCATTATTTATTAAGAAAGCAAGAAACATAGATGATAATTTGGAAGAAACATAGATGATAACTTCCAATGCATTTGATCAAAATGCGTT
>NW_013634894.1:0-372 GCF_000695525.1 Brassica oleracea var. oleracea
TGTTCAGGTTAATGGTGAATTGACTGGCTATTTTCAGAGCTCAAGGGGCCTCCGTCAAGGCTGTTCTCTTTCACCATATCTGTTTGTAATTGTTATGGACGTCCTATCTAAGCTTTTGGACAAGGCGGCAAGTGTTCGAAGTATTGGATATCACCCTCGCTGTCAAAACCTGGGTCTGACTCATCTAATGTTTGCAGATGATTTAATGATGGTAACTGATGGGAAGGTGAGATCAATGGAAGGAATAGTTGAGGTTTTTGAAAAATTTGCCAAAATATCAGGTCTACGTATCAGTATGGATAAATCAACCATGTATATGGGTGGTGTGCCTACAGATATTCGTTTGGAGATTGAGAGCAGATTCCAGTTCAG
>NW_013634895.1:0-372 GCF_000695525.1 Brassica oleracea var. oleracea
CCCCCAGTTATCATTGAGAGTGATCGGCAAGTCAAAAAATTTCTTACTTATGTACGTGGAAAAACTTCTACAAGCTTGTGTGTGTCTACTTCACCTATCAGTGGAAACAACAGCAACATTGGGGTTGATAATGAGAAATCTAGCTCGCCTATCAGAGAACAAGGTGAACCTTCCTCGTTTCCACCTCGAGATGACAGTGTTCGTTCATCTGAATCAAGCAAGGATGTTGAAGATAATTCCAACTCAAACGCCAATAAAGAAGATGATGTTCTCGCCATTAAAGCAAAAGAAGACGATAATGGAAAAAGTGTTCGGTTTTCTATGGTGGATGTTGTGAAGAGGGGTGAAACGTTTCAAAACAAAACCATGTTG
>NW_013634896.1:0-372 GCF_000695525.1 Brassica oleracea var. oleracea
TCGTAACAATAAATTCAAACCAAAACTTTTAATAAAAACTCAAACCATCTTTGTTTAGAAATTATTATTTTCCACTGTTTGTAATCTCTAGATGTTTTATCATTAAATCTAACAGATCTGATCTGCTTAATAGTTTACATGTTTGATATGTAAACTTTTGGTCTTGCATATATATCTGTTAGACCCAAACATTATCTTTGTGCTAGTGTATACAAACAGGATTCACAAAAGACTAACATAAAACCTTATAAATCATCAAATATTATTCTTTTAAATTCACATCTTCAAAATATTTTTTATTATTTGAATATAAAAAGAAAATTTGCACAGCTTTATATATTTCAATAAATGTTTGACTTTCATCTATTTAAT
>NW_013634897.1:0-372 GCF_000695525.1 Brassica oleracea var. oleracea
TGGGTTGTTTGGGGGCCATCAGTAAGGATGACACCAGTGTTTAAAAGTAGTCAGTTAATTACTTGTTCAGTTCTGTTAGAAGGGATGGAGGAGGAGATGTTTTGTTCTTCTGTGTACGCTTTGAGCACAATGGAAGAAAGGAAGGTTTTGTGGGAGGACTTGCGAAATCATAAAGATTCACCAATGTTTAAGAGGAAGTAGTGGCTAATTTTTGGAGACTTCAATGAGATTTTGGCTGGCGAAGAGCATTCAAGTTATGAAAATAGCCCTAATGTTACTACAGGGATGAGAGATTTTCAGGAGCTTACTCGATATTGTGCTTTAACAGATATGGGATCTCATGGGCCTATGTTTACATGGTGTAACAAGAGG
>NW_013634898.1:0-372 GCF_000695525.1 Brassica oleracea var. oleracea
AAAAAAAAAAAATTCCAAACTTAACACAAATTCCAAAATTAGAGTAAAGGATCCGGTGAAACTAGGAATGGCAATTGGACCGCAGCCCGCGGGTCTGGCCCGTACAAGATCCATGCGGGGCGGGTTTGGGTTGAGATAATGTAGGTCCATTTGTGAGCGGTTCTCGCGGGCTAAGTCTCATGCGGGTTGGGCCTTTGCGGTTTGGGTTATTGCGGGTCTTGCGGGGCAGACAGAACCCGCACCAGTTCCTCTTTTGTTGTGTCTACACCTGAAAACAAAAATGGACGAAAATGGCGATATGGCGATTCATGTTTTCTGTAGCCACGACTCCATTGACGAGCACCAGAGGAGCATCACCACCAACCGGTTCTT
>NW_013634899.1:0-372 GCF_000695525.1 Brassica oleracea var. oleracea
GATTATGATGAGGTCTTCGCACCAGTGGCTCGCATTGAGACAATACGGTTGATCATCGGACTAGCTGCTCTAAGAGGGTGGAAGATTCATCACCTGGATGTTAAAACCGCTTTCCTCCACGGAGACTTTAAAGAAGAAGTATATGTAAGCCAGCCACAAGGTTTCATCGTCAAAGGTCAGGAAGATAAAGTTTATAAACTTAAGAAAGCTCTGTATGGTCTACGTCAAGCACCAAGAGCATGGAACGTGAAGTTGAATCAGATACTGCGAGGGCTTAACTTCTACCGTTGTGCAAAGGAAACGTCTCTGTACCGTAAGGAAGTGGACAATGAGCTTTTGGTTGTAGTTGTCTATGTTGACGACCTGCTTGTT
>NW_013634900.1:0-372 GCF_000695525.1 Brassica oleracea var. oleracea
CTATGGTGGACCACATCCAAGGCCCGGAGTACTAACAGAATGTATGCCAGTTGAGCGTTTGGACATCAATCTCCTATGTGAAATTACAGGTTAGGTCCTACTACCTTCCACTAGTATTTTCATAGAATGTTTCATTTTATGTTGAAGTCCATAATCTGATATGGTACAGATTTTATTCCATACTATTTTTCTTGACCATCTGAGTAGTATAGTACATGCTTGCGCTTAACCATCGTCCCTTGCATTAGTCACTTTTTACAGGCCAAATTTATTGAATGCTAACAGACTTCCTCCTTTACCTAGGCTTATCATGTGTTGCGTCAGTCATCTTGCTCGAGCTTCATGCAACAAAGAAGCTTCACCTCTGCGAAC
>NW_013634901.1:0-372 GCF_000695525.1 Brassica oleracea var. oleracea
CCAACCACTCTTGAAGGGTTTCACATCTTTCAAAGAAGTGACTTGCATGATTGAAGACATTTTAGGTTTTTCGAGGGATGTAGGTATGATTAGATGTGAGAAACAGTAGAGGATGTTGGGGTGTATATATAGTGCTCGCTAACTTGATGTTCAATGTAGGTCACCGAGAATAATATATTGGATATTCTAAGTGATCAGTTAAGGAAATCACAAGAGTAGTAATCAAGCAAAAAAAGATTTTAGGTGATATATATCCTTGATGGCCAAGTTAGCGAGATTTTTTCTATTTTGTTAGCAAAAAAAGATTTTAGGTGATATCTAAAGTCTTTAACTAAGGAAACCGGTAGGATTGCATAATATTAACGAATTTAA
>NW_013634902.1:0-372 GCF_000695525.1 Brassica oleracea var. oleracea
AAAAACAAGAGGAATGCAAAAGCTAATGCTGGAAAGGAGGACAACATTCAAATATCTTTAATGGAAGGGGCGTTGATAGGAAGTGTTGAGAAAAGGAAAGCAGTTGATCAGATGGGTGGAGTTCCCAAAGCTGTAAAGCAAATAACTCGTGAGGCGGTCCCGAAGGAGGGACTGTCCAAAGCTTTATGAGCTTACTAGCTTGGAATTGTCGAGGACTGGGATCTTCTCAGGACTTGACAATTCCTAGGCTCATGGAGATACGTAAAAAATATTTCCCTGAGCTTCTGTTCTTGATGGAAACGATGCATGGAAGAGATTCTCTTGTAGATATTCAGGTGTGGCTTGGCTATGATAATGTACATACGGTAAATC
>NW_013634903.1:0-372 GCF_000695525.1 Brassica oleracea var. oleracea
TCTCGAGTGGACTCTCTTTGCAGCTATTCCCCAAATCCCTACCAGCAACAATATTTTTTGTACTATGTGAAATTATGATAATAAGGACTTTTGGATGAAATTGCGCTATTTAACATTTTGTATTTGCACCTCAAAAAACAACCATCGATTTTAGGTGATCTGGATAGATTCAGGTACTTCAGTTTTCGACAACTCTGGAAATAACATGCAGATGTTATCCTCCTTGTATAAAAGCATAGGTAGTAATCCAATAAAAGAGAGAGAAGAAATTAGCAGTAAAATCGAATAGAAGCCATATACCTCAACAAGACTCCGGACTATTTCATTGGTTAGTTGAAAACATAGGAGTGTTAGAGAAGTTAAGTTGGGGGA
>NW_013634904.1:0-372 GCF_000695525.1 Brassica oleracea var. oleracea
TGTATGAACTTCTTTCTTGGGAGGCTAGATAGAAATTTCTTTACGAGCTTCTGTTCTTCAATAGTTTCTCCTAGAGCGGTTGACTTTGATGAGATTTCTGCTAGCTTTCCAACAAAATCATCAATGGTGTCATTCTCTTTCATCTTCAACCTCTCGAATTCTGCCATTAATGTCTGTAACCTTGCTTCACGAACTCGATCTGCTCCCATGTACCTTGATTTTATCGACTCCCAGACCTTCTTTGTTGTATCAAGATCGCCTACTTGCAGCACAAGTACTTCGGGTATGGACTGGAATATTAGGGTTGTGGCCATATCGTTCTTATCTCCGTCATCTGACTCGTTTTCCACAGCATCCCAAACTTTGTGAACT
>NW_013634905.1:0-372 GCF_000695525.1 Brassica oleracea var. oleracea
CTATTTTGTGATATAAACTTAGAAATGTGCTATTTTGGAGATTTGCCATAATAATAATTATTATTTTTGTATTTTTCATAATTAAATTGTTTATTTATTTGTCTAAATAAAACAGTATAAACACAAAAATAATAATATATATATCTTATATACTAAAGCGCAAGTCGCGTGACAAATCAAAATCTAACGCTTGGAAAATATTTTTTTTTTAAAAAAATTGATTGGAAAATAATTATTGATTCCTAATTTCCAGCAATTGCGTCCTAAAATTTCTCAAAATATCTCATCTAACTGATCACGACTTCAAAATCTTTTTTTCTGCGGTATAACTAGGCCTGGGCAAAATAACCGGAACCGAAGAACCGAACCGAA
>NW_013634906.1:0-372 GCF_000695525.1 Brassica oleracea var. oleracea
AGAGATGAATAGCGAAGCAGCAGAAGAAGGAGAAGGAGAAGATGAAGGCAAAGAAGAGAAGGAGAAGAACAACCAAACACACAACACGTGTCTCACATGACGGTATCTTCTTTCCCCTAAATAAGATACGTTTCCTTTAATTATGTTAATTTTCTTTTTTTTTAAATCCAGTTAATGCTAAGAGACGGGAGTTGCATACCCGTTAATGATGCTCTTACGTGCATGCGTGAGCTTTTTAGTAAAACAGACCAAACGCATCAATTAATAAAAACGTACGTGCATGAGCTTTTTAGTAATTGAAACAGACCTAACTCATAAAATATAGGTGCATGAAACAGACCAAACTCATCATCCTAAACTACTCATCAAGTC
>NW_013634907.1:0-372 GCF_000695525.1 Brassica oleracea var. oleracea
CTTTTCTCGATCTCCACTCCTCCATGTCCTCACGTGCCTTCCTCACCATACTCGGAGCATCATAATCCTTTCCTTTATAATAAACTCATTTCTGTTCTTCCAGATTCTCCATAGCAGCCAGGGCCCTAGCTGATCATGCGCTTCTTCCTTGGCATGCTCATAGTTTAAGTTCAGCACTCGGTGAAGATTTGAGTATAGGGAGTCTGTCATTTTCCCACCAGGAGGTGCATGAATGGGGGAGACCGCCCACACCAGTCTTGCATACGGGCATGTAAACAAAAGATGATTTATTGTCTCTTCAGCCATCATGCAGCGATCACAGCTTCCATCCTTAGCCATATGTCGGTTTCGCATGTTATCAGCCACCGGCAA
>NW_013634908.1:0-372 GCF_000695525.1 Brassica oleracea var. oleracea
TTAAGGATAAAATTAATATTAACAACTAACTTTTAACGTGAGAGCTCTGTTGCAAAGTGAATTTGCTTATGTGTCAATTTCTCCATGTTTTTAGAAAATTTTGATTAGTTGTCATTTTTTTATTAGTTTTAATTAATTATTTTACTTATTTGTTATGTTTTTAATTATTATTTTTTACCTGGTAATTTTAATTTTCTTATATGTCAGCTTCTCCGTGATCTTACAAATCAAAATCAATGAAAAAATTATCAATATAATCATGCATTCGAAAATTCAAAATAAATTTAAAATTTAATTTTTATACATAAGATAAAATTATTAATAAAAACTCTTAACTAATACCAAAGCAGCTGGTTCACAATTAAAAATGAT
>NW_013634909.1:0-372 GCF_000695525.1 Brassica oleracea var. oleracea
CGCTGGATAAACAATGGAAAGACCCAGAGATCCTTCTCTAGCTCCTATGTCTATCACTCCTTGCTGCCGCATACTCCTAAAGTCCCTTGGTATCCACTCATTTGGATCAAAAAAGGTATTCCGAAGCATAAGACTCTTGCCTGGTTAATGCTTCTTAATCGGAGCCCGACCAGAGACCGTTTACTTTCTTGGGGCCTCCAAACTGATCCTCTATGCCTCTTGTGTAATCGGGAGAACGAATCACGAAACCATCTCTTCTTCTCTTGTACCTACTCTGCATCTGTTTGGAATCACTTCTCTATACGGTTGGGTATCAATTCTCCATCGGCTTCCTGGGATGACGTCGCTCACTCTCTCCTGTCTCAATCGGGA
>NW_013634910.1:0-372 GCF_000695525.1 Brassica oleracea var. oleracea
AAAAAGGAGTTTCATATAAAAGACAATATTTATAAATATTTTCGTTTGATTTTCGTTTTTAAAACCATATTGTTATGAATTTATGAAAAGAAATAGTTTTACTATTAAAATTAAATTGTTTAATATATTTGACATATGTGATTAAATAAAAACGAATTTTTATTTAATATAAATTCCAGTTTTAAAATTTTTTATTTATATTTTAAAAAATTCTTAGGATATTAGAGGAAAACTATGTGATTATACCTTTTGATAGTTATACAACTTTTTATTTCTACAAAAAAATATCTGCACAATTTATTGCAATTTTCTTTTTTATATTATAAATTATTGATCCTAATACTATTTGATGTCTCCAAAATCATAAATAAA
>NW_013634911.1:0-372 GCF_000695525.1 Brassica oleracea var. oleracea
ATGAAGTTTTACTAAATTAATTGATAAAAAATTAAAACGATGCCCATATACCATGAAAGTGATTTAAATATACATTAATACAAATGTAGAATATGTTTAGAAATTATAAAACAACACCAAAGATCACATGCTTCAGTATATAGAGCATTTACCGCAAAAACTCAATATTTTCGTAAGGAGATTTTGAGAAAAATTCTAAAATATGACAATACTGCTTTAACGCATAGTTGCATCCTGCACTAATATATGATGAAGGCCAAAGGGGTTTGAGACCTTTGTTATCTCCGTTTCTCTCGAGAATAGCGATTTTAGAGTATATATCCACTTATTTAGGTAGTATTATGAAGTTTTACTAAATTAATTGATAAAAAA
>NW_013634912.1:0-372 GCF_000695525.1 Brassica oleracea var. oleracea
TCCTCAATTGGGTTTGATGGGTTTGTTGCTACTGCCGAAAAGTCTCCATCAAGCCAAAACTCAGGACAAGACTCAGCTGTTAAGGGTTTTGTTGGATTGGAACCTCCAAAGATTCTCTTTGATGTTCTTGTGGAAAGTGTACCTCAAGTTGAGAACCACAAAGATGCAGGAGGAGAAGCTGTTAATGAAGACTCTACTTCCTCAGCTGCTCTTGTGGATTCAATAATCGTGCAAAACCTTGTCACCGTTGAGGGTTCTTCTACTACAGAAACTAATAAAAAGTCTGATGTATCAGTTTCCCCTTCTCTAGGAGCATGGGCAAAACCTTTAAAGATTTATCCATCCTCTCCATCAGCAGTAGATGTTCTGAAT
>NW_013634913.1:0-372 GCF_000695525.1 Brassica oleracea var. oleracea
AAATTGAAAATCGATTTTGATTATTTGAAATTGAATGGTATTTGATTAATTGATCACCTAGAACTATTGATTAGGATTGTTTAAACTCGATTCTGATTGTTTGAACTAAAACGCTAATGACCTAGTTTAGATTACTTTGAAATTGAATCTGAAACTACATATTAGGTTAAACTGTTCTAGACTTGATCATATTTGTGGTCTTGTTGCATTCATACCACAATCTGATCATATTGATTGACTGCAATTGAACTTAGATCTTATTCTAGGGATGATATTGAATTGAACCAAATAGCCGTGTGGCTTGTTTTATTGCTTGGGCAATTAGTTTGTTTGTTTGATTGCATCATGAACTGATAGAAACAAACCGTCTTA
>NW_013634914.1:0-372 GCF_000695525.1 Brassica oleracea var. oleracea
ATATCATTTCCAAATAGAACCCCTCGGGTGAAAGTTTACAACATATGTAACTCGTGCTAGTAAATGCTACAATTTCAGAGACAACAAAATCAGAAGCACTTTATAATGTGAAACTTTTGTGAAGCAGAGGTGATGATTTCCTTCTCAAGCTTGGAACCTATCAAACCATGTAGACAAATATGACTTGCAAATTTATATTTACATGTCGCTATTTCATGAGAAAGAAACAAACGTGATAACAACTATATCCATACCAATCAGATACTTAAATTTTATATAGTCTTCAAATGTGTATGAACTTTGTTTTTCTTTTAACGAGCTATCCATTTCAAGAAATAATATCAATTCAGCCATGCATAATTCAATTTTTTT
>NW_013634915.1:0-372 GCF_000695525.1 Brassica oleracea var. oleracea
AGACTATCACCAGATGCTGCTCATCAGATACACAACTAGCCAATTTTTTGAAAAACCATTCCCAAGATGGTTCATCTTCAGCATCTACGATCCCAAAAGCCAATGGAAATATCTGAAAATTCCCATCTTGTGCGGCTGCAACTAACATAACACCTCCATATTTCCCACTTAGGTGAGTCCCATCCACCACAATGACCCTTCTCTGATACTTAAAACCTTTGATAGAAGCTCCAAAAGAGAGAAATAGATACTTAAATCTATTGATAGAATCAAGTTCTATAGCCGTGATAGAATAGGGATTTGCCAAGGAGATTTGCTCGAGATGTGATGGCAGACGCGAATACCCATCTTCTGCTGATCCTCTCACCAATG
>NW_013634916.1:0-372 GCF_000695525.1 Brassica oleracea var. oleracea
TAATTGATTAATCAAAATTTTTTAATTGATTAAATAATAAGAAAAAAATATATATTTTTAAAAATATATTAATTGATTTTGTGACAGAAAAACGACTACAACATCGACCATATAACAACTTAAGAGCAGCCGTGGAGTAGTCGTAAACGAAATAGCAGTTAGTTGCATATCAGTCGTAATATTTTGTGACTGAATTGTGACTGTTTTGCGACTAATAACAGTAATCGTAAATCAGCCGCTAGTCAGTCGCAAAATAGCAACCGATTAACGACGAATTGTTTTAGCGACGCGTGGTATTCTGACTATGCGATTCAGTCGCAAAATAGTCGCAAACACATGTTTTACGACTGATTTGTGACTATTTTTGCAGTC
>NW_013634917.1:0-372 GCF_000695525.1 Brassica oleracea var. oleracea
CGAGTTGAATCACTAACTTGGACTCAATCCTACCTAATTGACACCCCCATTGTATATTGGACCACAATGAGAATGAATTCACCCCACTACCCGAAGTGACCCATCTCTCGAACCTCCTAAAATCGACTTCGAGACAGGACAACATCTACTAGCTATTGTAAGCACAGGACTAAACACGAGAGAACATTTCATACACAAGCAAATGGTGCCATATGATAAGAATGATGAACGTGACTCAAATGCATCTTCACCGAAGGCGCGTTCTCGAGATAACCACATACCGCAGCTGTTCGATGTTTGGTCCTCAGCCAAAAACCAGACACATAGATCTGGAATGAAAAGCGGGCTCAGCGACCAAAGCTGACGGTTCAA
>NW_013634918.1:0-372 GCF_000695525.1 Brassica oleracea var. oleracea
AGGTACAAGCTGCATTTGAATGTGAAAGATGACAGTGGTTCATGCAAATTTATGATGCTTGACACTATAGCCAGTGCCATTGTTGGTTGTGAGGCTGTTCAAATTTGGGATGGTTCATATGATGAGGCAAGTATATTTTATAGAAAAAATATAAATTCATCTGTATAAATTTTAATAGTATTACTATGATTTTATTTGTAGATTGAAGATCCTGAAGTAATCCCCATGCCCCTCGAGAGTTTAGTTGGAAAGTCTTTTTCTTTTGGTATTTCAATAACCTCTGGAAATCTAGATAGCGGATCCAACACTTTCTATGTTTCTGAAGTATCGACTGGTAATGATCTTCCTAAACTCGAGACTCAATCTGAACCT
>NW_013634919.1:0-372 GCF_000695525.1 Brassica oleracea var. oleracea
CTGATGGGGCTTGAAAGAAAGATAGGAGAAGTTAGATCTAGCACAAAACGATAGATTACACAAAACAACCTTTTAACCAGAAACAATGCGTCCAAAAGATTGATTAGATTACCATTGAAGCATCATACTCGAACAAACTCTGGCACGCTCCAGCTTTGTCTTACCCATATGTCTTTCACATGAGGATACTTGAATGTCTTGACGCCTCTTTCATACACCTTGAAAGCATCTTCGAAATAGTTATTTTCCTCAAGAAGGAGCGTGAGAAAATGTACAAAGAAGACTTCTGTTTTGTTTGAAGAAAACCTTTCTCGAATCCATTTCACAAAGGTCTTCATAGCTCGTCTATATGCATGCTCTCTCTCTCTCTCT
>NW_013634920.1:0-372 GCF_000695525.1 Brassica oleracea var. oleracea
GAATGGAGATGAGGGTTGAGTAGAATGAAGAAGAGGAAGGATAGGAAAGTTTAGGAGCTTTGGGATCAGCCTGTCCGTACAAGGCCGTACATGGCCGTACATGACAGGACAGGCCGTACAAGATAGGATCAACCAAAGCTCAACCAAACCTCACCATAAGTTATCCAAGTTACTTAAGTAAAGAGGAGAAGTTACCTTGGCCTTTGTGGGTGGATCAGACCGTTGGAAAGGATAAGGGAGAGTCTTGGACAGGCTGGCACAGCTGGACACGGAAAAGCAAAAGGTATGAGCCAGCTAATGAAGGCTCACACGCGCGGCTCACCTTATTGGACAAGTTTGAAATGGCCTTTGACTCCACATGCTTACCTTATC
>NW_013634921.1:0-372 GCF_000695525.1 Brassica oleracea var. oleracea
GATGAAGAAGTTATCCAACTTTCAAATAAGGTGATCCCAGTTTCCCATTTTGGGAATATGATAAATTCTTCGTCATTCTATTCAAACCAGGATGAATCGCGATGTAAGAACCTTCATTTGGATACATAAAGTAGTGGAGAATCACCAGGAAGTTGAATAAATCTCATAGGAGTTAGGATGAAGAAGTTATCCCACTTTCAAATAAGGTGATCCCAGTTTCCCTGTTTGGGAATATAACAACTTCTTCGTCATTCTAATCAAACCAGGATGAATCACAATGTAAGAATCTTCATTTGGATACATAGAGTAGTGTAGAATCACGAGAAAGTTGAATAAATCTCATAGGAATTAGGATGAAGAAGTTATCCCACT
>NW_013634922.1:0-372 GCF_000695525.1 Brassica oleracea var. oleracea
TTAATGCTTAGTTGCATCCTGTACTAATATATGATGATGTTCAAAGATGTTTAAAACCTTTGCTGTCTCCGTTTTTCAAGAAAATAGTGATTTTATAGTGGTTATTCCATCGATTTAGGGAATATTATGAAGTTTTACTAAATTAATTTATAAAAATTATATCGATTTTCATATACCATGAAAAAGATCTTAAAATACATTAATACAAATGTAGAATGTGGTTAGAAATTTTAAAACAACACTAAAGATTATAGGCTTCTGTATATAAAGTATTTACCAAAAACTCAATATTTTCGTACTGGTTAGTTAACTCATAGATTTTGACAAAATTTCCAAAAATACTACAATATTGTTTTAATGCATAGTTGCATC
>NW_013634923.1:0-372 GCF_000695525.1 Brassica oleracea var. oleracea
ATAAGATAAGATAAGAGAACAGCTTTGTTCCTAAGCTGATTCATGGAGTGAAGCAAAAGCAGCTGCATATAGTATGTAAAAGAAATTGATCACGCATGATCATTGATCTTGGAGTTGTGTAAAAGACAATCCAATAACAGTCCATATACTTATGAGAATTTATAAAGAAATTCCTTGTGCTTATACTAAACCTAAAGAAGGTTAATAGATATAGAATGAAATCTATACGGGTGTCTGGCTAAAAACGTCCAGCACACCAGCTAAGAGCATCCGGCTCTCTGGCCAAAAGCGTCCAGTCCTCAGGCCATAAGAGTCCGACTCTGTCCTACCAAGGATGTCCGACTCATATCCTTTGATCACGGCTAGTATAAG
>NW_013634924.1:0-372 GCF_000695525.1 Brassica oleracea var. oleracea
GGGGAGAGGGGTACCTTATTATGATTTTTTCCCGCTGATATGATATAATGTTCATTTGAAGGGAAGCGTGCATGTCTGTACTCCTTTAACCTTCTTAATGTTTTTTCCTGCTCATATGACATAATGTTCATTTGATGCTCACTCTTTCTCAGGCCGGTTAGTCAAATACATCTCTTTTACATACATTCCTCTGTTCCTGAGTACCTGCCCTGCGTAAACCTGTTTTACAACTAAGCTTGTGTGAGAAAGAGACGAGTAAGAAACAAGAAAAGATTGTTTATGTGTGTACTGTTGGTTTAAAGAAAAGCCAAGTAATACTTATATGGTCAAAACTGGAAAAATATTTTTAGTTACCACAAGATGTGACTAATA
>NW_013634925.1:0-372 GCF_000695525.1 Brassica oleracea var. oleracea
CTCTCTCTCTTCTCTCTCTCCTCTCCTCTCTTTCTTCTGTAATTGTATTTCTTCATCACTGAATTATATTTTCTCTCATAACTTTGTTTACTAACGATTACACCATGAATTTTCTACTTACAAATTTTTTGATACCATCGCCACTTCAACGTCGAACTCCTCATATGCCTTCTTCGTTTTCAATCACTATCCGATTTGATTTCAAGATCAAGCTCATCACTCCTCATACCACGATCTCTAACGAGTCCGAGTGTAGGTATTAATCTGGCTCGTTAGAATGACTCACAGTCTCCGACGAGTTCGTAAACCATGACTCAGGGGTTTGGGCCAACAACACATTTCCATTGTGGTGTTTATGGTCGAGGATTCACC
>NW_013634926.1:0-372 GCF_000695525.1 Brassica oleracea var. oleracea
TTTTTTCTTGGACGGGCTTCGCGGGTTCAAAGGACAATGATCCTCGTCGTGACACAAGTTGAAACACCGTTTGCAAAATCCAAACAGCTTGTCGTATTTAAGAAGAACCAGTACCTCCTCCTCTTCATAAAACTCACCGCCCTTGAAATCCACCTCCGTTTCGAAACACAATTCCTTAGTGCTATCAAGCACCACTCTCATCTTGCCAAAGTCCAAATCCACGTCAGTTGTCTCTCCAATAGCATCACCTATGCTTTGAAATGTTTCTGTCGACCACAGCTCAAGCGGAACTCCCTCCACTTTAATCCAAAATGGAATCTCCGATGGGAAATTCCTAGGCATTCGTGGTTGCCACCGTGCCAATGAAAGCAT
>NW_013634927.1:0-111 GCF_000695525.1 Brassica oleracea var. oleracea
ATTCCGACCGCCCTCCCAGGACTGATAAAGAGTCTCCCGAGTGGGACACACGCGCAAACCAGTTTGGCGAGAAACGCGGAAGAAGGCAGGATGACCATGGAGACAATAGTA
>NW_013634927.1:205-372 GCF_000695525.1 Brassica oleracea var. oleracea
CGCAATTCTCCTGTGACTCTGTTTCATCCATCAAGGCCTACGGAAGAAAGGCGGAAACAAGTTCTAACTGGACTCGGTCCTCGACCGACAACGCTCCAAACGATACGATTGCTTTCGAGAAGGAGGAAACCGTCGGACTCGATAAACCTCATTGCGACCCGCTGGTC
>NW_013634928.1:0-372 GCF_000695525.1 Brassica oleracea var. oleracea
CCCTTCTGGCGCTAGAAACGCGGGGAAGGGTAAAAAAAGGAAGAGGGCGGCTCGGGAGTCGAGAGGAGCGCCGAGGAGGCGAGCGATGTTCCTCCTTCTGGCGAACCCCAGAAGAGGAAGAAGAAGAAGAAGAAGAAGAGGACAGAGAAGCCCGCTGACGAGCAGTCGGAGAATCCCGAAGAACCGACTGAGAATGAGGAGGGTGATGTTCAAGAAGAAGAACTTCAACCCGAAGAGGAGGCTTCTGAGGCTGAAATCTCGGGAGAACGGGACGATGCGGTGGAAGTTGGTGAAAGGGAAGAATCTGAAGTTCCTCTTAATGCCGCCCGTCCAGACGGTTCTGAAGAAGACAGCGGAGAGTCGCCGCTTTTG
>NW_013634929.1:0-372 GCF_000695525.1 Brassica oleracea var. oleracea
GACGTTGCAAGTAAAGGTAAAAATCATTTTTTTGTTAAAATACTAAGTCAATCACAATATTTGGTTGCAATATACATAATAACGAAGAGGAAAGTACACAAATCATGTTTTGATATTTACGTGAGCATTGATAACATGGAGATAAAATGATTTTGTTTATTGAGGGAGAAAAACATGTGACTGTTTTAAAATAAGTAGGAATAGATTTTAATTATTGATAAAAAAAAGTAAAACAACAATGACATAGAAATGTAAATAACTCAAATAATTAAGGGCATAATCCTATGAGAGATTCTGCTTTAATAGTATAGATATGTGAAATAGATGAAGAGTGGAAAACATGCCATGAAAGTAGCATCACTTTGGATACAC
>NW_013634930.1:0-372 GCF_000695525.1 Brassica oleracea var. oleracea
TGGGATAGCTTCTTCATCCTAACTCCTAGGAGATTTATTCAAACTTTTTGGTCATTCTCCACAACTTTACGTATCCATATCAAGCTTCTTATATCGCGGTTCATCCTTGTTTGATAAGAATGACGAAGAAGTTGTCATTTTCCCAATTAGAAAAACTGGGATCACCTTATTTGAAAGTGGGATAGCTTCTTCATCCTAACTCCTAGGAGATTTATTCAAACTTTCTGGTGATTCTCCACAACTTTACGTATCCATATCAAGCTTCTTACATCACGGTTCATCCTGGTTTGATAAGAATGACGAAGAAGTTGTCATTTTCCCAATTAGAAAAACTGGGATCACCTTATTTGAAAGTGGGATAGGTTCTTCATC
>NW_013634931.1:0-372 GCF_000695525.1 Brassica oleracea var. oleracea
GAAACTGGAATCACCTGATTTGAAAGTGGGATAACTTCTTCAGCCAAACTCCAATGAGATTTATTCAACTTTTTGGTGATTCTCCACCACTTTATGTATCCAAATCAAGCTTCTCACCCAGTGATTCATCCTGGTTTGATTGGAACGATGAACAAGCTATCCTATTCCCAAATTGGGAAACTGGAATCACCTTATTTGAAAATGGGATAACTTCTTTTTGCCAACTCCTATGAGATTTATTCAACTACCTGGTGATTATACACCACATTATGTATCCAAATCAAGCTTCTCACCCAGTGATTCATCCTGGTTTGATTGGAACGATGAACAAGCTATCCTATTCCCAAATTGGGAAACTGGAATCACCTAATT
>NW_013634932.1:0-372 GCF_000695525.1 Brassica oleracea var. oleracea
CTCATTTATCATATCAACTGCTATTTTGCATGCATAAATATCATCGATGCCGATTTGTCTATTCGTTCCATTTTATTATATACATGACATAACTTATTGAGATCTCTTCATTGTCTCAGGTACCTGAATTGTTTTCAGTCATGTTTAATGTCTCTTCTGGAGATCATTCAAAAACTTTATTTCCTCATGACCATTATTAATTTATGCTCCTTTTCATTTGTGAGGATTCTTATCTTTGGAACCACATGTCTACCACGCTTCAGCCGTGACTTGCGGTTTGATATTGTTCTTATAGAACATCTATTATTATTGGAGCATTTACAGTTGGTATATGTGACTCGATCACTATATTTATTTGGGGTCAGCAAATTT
>NW_013634933.1:0-372 GCF_000695525.1 Brassica oleracea var. oleracea
GTCAAGTTGAATGTAATGACAGTCCCTCCGAAAGTTGTAGCTCCAATAGTTTCAATGAATAAGAAAGAGCCAGTTGTGTATTTGGTTGAGTCTTTTAATATATGGCATGAAAGATTAGGCCATGTAAACTACAAATCTATACAAAGATTAATGAATTTAAATCTAATTCCTAAATGCAAAACAACTAAACAAAAATGTGAAGTATGCGTACAGGCTAAGCTCACAAAAACGCCATCACCTCGTGTTGAAAGAACTAACAAACCTCTAGATTTAATTCAAACCGACTTATGTAATTTAAAATACATACAAACTAGAGGTGGGAAAGAGTACTTTGTGACCTTCATAGATGACTGCACAAAATATTGTTATGTA
>NW_013634934.1:0-372 GCF_000695525.1 Brassica oleracea var. oleracea
AAGACTTATAATTAAGTCGTCTGGAAAGTCTTCCAGCTGGAAGACTGGAAGACTTTCCAGACGACTTAAATATAAGTCTTCAAAGACTTCTAGTTTTATGTTCATCTTTTCCTCAATCAATCACTCGACAGTAAGATATATAACTTACCGGCGGCGGAGTTCAACGAGACGCCTCTGAGAGAATGCGCGCTAGGGTTTCCTCTCGGATCTTAAATAGAGGAAGCGGCTGTGAGAACGGCGGTGAGAACGACGGTGATAACGACGGAGAGACAACCAGCGGTGAGAACGATGAGAACGATGAGAGCGATGGATTAGAGAGAATCGACGCCTTTGAGAGAAACGGCTTTAGGGTTTTCTGATTTTCGATAAACA
>NW_013634935.1:0-372 GCF_000695525.1 Brassica oleracea var. oleracea
TTTGATATTTTTTTCTCTATCATTTTGTGTGATTGGTTGTAAGCTCAAGATTTTATTTAATAAGAAAATAAAAATAAAAATGTCTAAATAAGAATTGAACTCGTGTATCTTATTACACTAAAACTATTTATTTACCAACTGAGCTAACACGGTTTAGTCATTGTTATATATTAAAAAGAAAAATAATAAATATTGAAGGGAAACATTATTCAATTTGTCAGAGAGAGTGATGATGGCGGAGAAGAAATGACCATGAATGTTTTGGGAAAGAAGATGACCGTGTAAAATGTATATAAGAATGTGTTCTTTTGTTGAATAAAACAATCACCAATAAATATTAAAAGAATTAAATCTTTGAAAAAATATATAGCA
>NW_013634936.1:0-372 GCF_000695525.1 Brassica oleracea var. oleracea
GTTTCCACCTCTGAACATCTGGGGACGTCTCCTTCTTCAAATTCAGAAGATCCTTGAGCATCCGATATTTAACCACTGCTGTCTTCTTACACGTAAGATCTTCTCTAGCTTAGCCACCTTCTGGTCACTCTCAAAGAATTGATCTCCTTGAGCATCCTAAGTTGTATTTGCGTTTCACGGAGCTCTTCTTGCATCGCCACATCCCACCATTTCCAGATGTGGCACTCTCCATCGTCGACGTTGTTGCAGGAGAAGTACCTCCTGTATGGATTTTTTGGAGCGTACGACGTTTTAACTACAGGCTCACTACCGCAATAGCATGTCTTTGGGATCCCTTCATCGGCCTCAGGTGCAGCTGCGTACTGATCCTCC
>NW_013634937.1:0-372 GCF_000695525.1 Brassica oleracea var. oleracea
ATTTTATTCCCTTGAGAAATCTCCTGGATTTTCAGTGGATGACCATGCGAGCTCTCTATGATTCTACGCATCATTGTGGTGCCCGAGTGACTGAGGCGATCATGCCATAAATTAAAATCTTCTGGATTTTGTTTTACCATAAAATTTGATTCGATTGCATTGATATAAGTATGGTGTAATCCCGAAGGAAGTTCTGGAAACTTTTCCAATATGTGTCTTTTGCCAAATTTATCAGAAGTTATATATATACACTTCTTTCCATTTTCAGTTACAGACTGAGTATCATATCCTTGACGATATATGTCTTTAAAACTCAACAATTTTTTTCTGGAATTTGGAGCATATAGTGCATTATTTATGGAAATTTTTGTT
>NW_013634938.1:0-372 GCF_000695525.1 Brassica oleracea var. oleracea
AGCAAGTCCTCACGGTAGAGCGGGTGGTGTGATGACAGAGCATCTCCTTTGTAAGCAGATGTGGCACAAAATAAATGACTTGACGAACAAGTTATGTGGTGCATTTGCAACAGCAGAGAGACAAATGACTTCTGGCCAGAACGACACTGATCTTCTCAGGTTGGCTCATCAAATATTCTACTCTGATCACAACATGAAGTTCAACCTTGAACATGCGTGGTGTGTGTTGAGGCATGAACAGAAATGGATTAGCCTTAACACTCCTAAGCCCACCGGCACTTCAAAGAGAAAATCTGGTGGGGAAATTTCCCAAACTTCTCACACGAATGTTGGTGATAATGAGGTTCGACCAATAGGTATCAAGGCTGCTAA
>NW_013634939.1:0-143 GCF_000695525.1 Brassica oleracea var. oleracea
ATTAGATACATCAGGGCCGGCCGCATCTAAGCATTCATGATCGGCCGGGATCGCTATTAGGGTTTTGGGATCGGCCGCGGTTAAGTCCCGGGATTAAGGAACGGCCGCGGTCGTGTCTAGGGTTTCAACAACCTCGGTTTCAT
>NW_013634939.1:242-372 GCF_000695525.1 Brassica oleracea var. oleracea
TCTTGAACATCAATTCCTATTGTTGCATTAGCAGCTGGTATATATGACTTAGTCACTCTTTTCGGGTCAGCAAAGGAATCTTGCAAATGATTAGCTAGCTTTTGTAAATGTATAATCTTTTGGACTTCTA
>NW_013634940.1:0-372 GCF_000695525.1 Brassica oleracea var. oleracea
AAGATTATGGGTTTCAATCTTTTAGTCAATCCGGATTTAAGGCCGGAACAAAATAGGAGAAAGGGGAACCGATTTTAAGGTTTGCTAGCTAAAAGGGGTTTTTGATTTTCTCTAATATCTTTTATAATTTCAAATAGTTCTTAGAAACAAGATTCATATAGATCTTAGATTATTAATAAATTTTATAAGTTTTTAGAGATTCTTAGATCTTTAGAGATTCAAATAATTTTAGAATCAAGATTCATATAGATCTTAGATTCAAGATTAATATTTGTGATAATTTTAGATCTATAGATTTTTATAAGTTTTATGATTCAAATATATCTAATAATCAGGATTCAGATATGTGGTGTTCTTAGATTTTATGGATAA
>NW_013634941.1:0-372 GCF_000695525.1 Brassica oleracea var. oleracea
TATTAGCCCAAAATGTGATCCAAATCAAGTTTAACTTTCAACAATATTTTGTCTTTTGGGTTAATAGTGGATAACGAAAATCCATTTTTTATTATTCGAAATCCATTTTTTATTATTCGAGGAGCATTGATAAAAAATAACCTTGGCTTCATGTGTTTATTACATGTGTGTCATTTCATAGGTGTCATCACCACATGCACTCTCACCTCATTTTTTTAAATGCCTTTTTCTCAACTAGAATAATTACAAACAAATGCCACTGATTATTACATTATACTATAAGATTTTCGATCAACATTAGACTCGGATTTAAAAAAAAACGGAAATTTAACTAAGGCAACATATTATTACCATTCAAAGAGAGACTTTATT
>NW_013634942.1:0-372 GCF_000695525.1 Brassica oleracea var. oleracea
TATAACCCGAATCCGAATAATATATGGTTACTTTATGGGTTCTATGACGAGATACAAAACCGACCCGAACCCGATGTGTTATATCCGAACCCAACCCGTACTTGTAAATTTACTAGAATGGGACCTAGGTGATGTTATAAAAAAGAACCGAAATCCGAAAAATCCGACCCGAACGCCAACGGGTACCCGAACGCCGAGGCCTAGTTTTACTCCTCCCTTTTGGAGGGGAGACTATGTTTCTTTACTTGATATAATGAAGGTTTGCCCAAAAAAAAAAACAAATAGTAGATCTGTTTCATCATTTTAAGAGACTCACCTTGGCAAAGTATGGTTGTTTGAGTTTGTCAGCGTACTTGGCGATGCTTTGCATGA
>NW_013634943.1:0-372 GCF_000695525.1 Brassica oleracea var. oleracea
TCTCTTATCTGCTTGTTGAGTGCGCTTCCTCAGACGAACAACGTGCCTGATACAGCCTGGAGTCATTCACATATGAGAGACTAGCCAATATACCTCCGGCCCGAGCTGGTGATTGTGGCGTGTACACTCTAAAGTACATTGAATGTCATGCTCTTGGGATAGAGTTTAGTAAAAAAGACTTTGCTAAGGCTAACGGGAAGACTATGAGGGATAAGATGGCGGTGGATATATTTCAAGAGCTTCCTGACGCGCATAAGTTCGAAAACAAGGACAATGATGCCAACCTAGGTGCGTATGAGGGGTGATAAATAGGCTTCGTTACATTATTTTGTATGATAGATTAGGCTGATGTGTGTATTTGAATTTGATCCC
>NW_013634944.1:0-372 GCF_000695525.1 Brassica oleracea var. oleracea
TATATTTTGTACTAACAATGTTTGGAATCCTTAGGCTGGAAAAAGCAGATCGGGAAAGGCCCGAAGGAGTAAGAAAACGGCTGGTCAATCTAGTCGAGGGGCTGCGGACGGAGCTGGTCTGTCCGAGTTACCAACCGATCAGGTTGAGACTAACACCGGAGGTGTGTTACCGTCTGACCCAGCTAATCTTACCAGGACGCAACAGAATGGTCAGCAACATCAGGAAGGTGATGAAGAGGAAGTGGAATCCTCGAACGCTAACCGTGATGGTGACCAGCGTGAGAAAGTGGCCGATGGTACGGCTAATGCGCCCGCGGCACTGTCCAAGGACTTAATAGAGGCCATGAAGGTGATGGGTAACCAGGTGGCGGC
>NW_013634945.1:0-138 GCF_000695525.1 Brassica oleracea var. oleracea
TATAGTGTAAAATTTCGTGGTGTATCTCAATATGGTCACCACGGCTCTTGCCTCTCATTGTACTGATCTATAGCATAGTTTAAATCAGTAGAGATCATTAGGTATAGTCTCGACCACTTTCTTATAAGGTCTTAGGCG
>NW_013634945.1:219-372 GCF_000695525.1 Brassica oleracea var. oleracea
TGGGTCATATGTTCTTTTGGGTGTGTATAATGCCTTTTAAGGCAATGCCTTAGCCATAGTTTCTTTACTATGCTTACTATACTCATTCTGATTTCTTACTTGGGTATTATGCCTTTTAGGCAACTCTTTAAAATCATTTATATGTTCAAGTAA
>NW_013634946.1:0-371 GCF_000695525.1 Brassica oleracea var. oleracea
CTCCCGCACCATGCCCCATTGGGGAAACGATCTCAAAAAAATCAAAGCCTAGCTGCTCAAGTTTCTTCATTACAAACTCGTTGGGATTTTTTGTTTCAGAGAGAAAGAGGATATCCGGATCAATATCACGCTTGATATCCTTCAGATGTTGGACCGTCGAGGGATTCCCTAACCCTCGAACGTTCCAACTTACAATTTTTAAGGACCGAGAGTTGACGGATTGTGAAAATCCGTCTTCCTCTTGCGGGCTGGTGGAATGAGATTGCAGAGGGGTTGGTTATCTGAGCTTCGCGTTCCTGATCTTTGCGGTTCATCCCTGCGAGAAGCTTTACCCACTGCCCCAGTACCACCGCTGCCACGAGCTGTACTCA
>NW_013634947.1:0-371 GCF_000695525.1 Brassica oleracea var. oleracea
CTTCATCCTCCACTGCCTCCGAGATGGCGTCATATTCTCTACCATCTGCTCCTCGTAATCCTTTTCACAATTTTCCTTCTTTTTATCTCCCAAGAACAAAAAAAAAGTTTCCTTTTATCCTCCATTAGATTTATTTTGTCGCCGCTGATCCGTCAACGTTCCGCTGAGATGTCATCTCCACTTTCTTAGTCTTTCCTTTTCAAAGGTGGTTTAAATTTGCTGATGAATTTGTAATTTCGGACTTACTCATGGTATTTATTTTAGGTCAAACTTTAAACTTTATAATTTTTATGTTTTGTTATTATTTATTAGATTTTATGATTTAATTAAAATAATATTATTATCACATCACCATTGCAAATTTCACACAT
>NW_013634948.1:0-371 GCF_000695525.1 Brassica oleracea var. oleracea
GAGGATTTCCTAATACTCAAGAACCGTCAAACATTCACCTCCCAACCAATGGTGGCCATCAATCTAACGGAGATCCTCCACGCGTTCTCCCAACATTTGAAGACATGAATGAGGAAGAAGCCTACTGGAATGGTTTGTTGAATGAAGATGTCAGCTACGAAGTTTACGGTAACCCTCCACAACCTCCCCCTCATGGTGCAACAAACGTTCAAATTGGCCCAAATAGGAGAATCTCGGCAGCGCCCCCGCCACTTGTCATTCTTATTCAGGATGACGACGATACGTCACACACTGGTTCATCTGATGGCATCAACGATAATGAAAACATCATAACTTTGACTCAAGCTGTTCCAATGCCGATGGTTAGTACA
>NW_013634949.1:0-371 GCF_000695525.1 Brassica oleracea var. oleracea
CTACATCGAAAGTCTTCTTAACCGGGTTGAGTTAGGCGGCGTGTTCTCCTAGTCAAAGCAGCGGTGCAGAGTGATGTTCAGGTTGAAAGTACATACAGATTGGTGTAGAGGAAAACTTCAGGATAAGCAGTGAGTATCTACTAGCTGTTGAGGTTGTCTACAAGGGTTTTTTGAGTCAAAGTGCTTCTGGTTTGAGGCAGCGATGATTCAAGTTCTGCAGGAGTTTCAAGCAAGCATTGTTTCAGGTTTTGGCAGATTATTTGAAGACCGTAATTGCAGTAACAAGTCAAGCATCATAAGCTGATCTATACTAGTCAAAAGAGAAAGCTTATGGAGTGTATGTTAAGTTGCTGGTGAGTGGTTTTCTCAAG
>NW_013634950.1:0-371 GCF_000695525.1 Brassica oleracea var. oleracea
AGATTCCTAAGCTACAACGCTTATGTCTCTCTTCCGTCAAGTACTTCGGCAACTAGTTCAGCACGACCAAGACCACACTTAAGAGCTTTTCTCTCTCTCTAAAATCAGCCTCTGTGTCTGTGTCTTTCCCAACTACCCTCAGAGCTATTTTTTCATTAACTCCACATTCTTCAATGCATTTTCTCCAAGGCATAAAGAATATGGACATCTTTCATAACAATAAGTGCAACTTTCCTTTTTCTTGGAATTTCACTTATTCCACTTCCTCTAAGTCATAAACTTGCTCCCCAAGTTTATTCATATTGCATTTTCTCCAAGATACTCTCTTGCTCTCCAAGTCTCTACGACTCCAACTCAGCATCTTGACTCCA
>NW_013634951.1:0-371 GCF_000695525.1 Brassica oleracea var. oleracea
CCCAAGTTAATCGTAAAATTCTGTGACTACTTAGCAACGACATTTTTACATGTAATCTCAATCAGTGGCAGACCCAGATTGATTTTAAACATGGGTCAAAATTAAATGTTTTAAATCTTAGATAAAGATAAATGTAAAAATAGGGTGTCACGCGGACTTGAACCATGGCTAAGACTATTTCTGATGGAAGTTCTTTAATCAGAATCTCACTATTAAAAATAAAGAAATAAAAAATAAAAAAATAGGAGAAAGAGCGAAGAAAGGTTCTAAAAGAAGAGTTTTTAGGCCATGTTTATTGGAGTGTTCTTAGAAAATGATTCTTAGCGTAATATAAGAACCGTCTCTTAACTTTAACTAAGAAAAACTAAGAA
>NW_013634952.1:0-371 GCF_000695525.1 Brassica oleracea var. oleracea
AGGAAGAAGATCTGATGACTGGTATTTTGATAGTGGGAGTTCTCGACACATGACATGAAATAAAGAACTTCTAGGAGAGGTATCTCCTATCAAAGGAGGAAAAGTAATATTTGGTGATGGTATGCAAGGCAATATACAAGGAGTGAGACACAGAAAATCGTGAGGAACCACATTTGACAAATGTGTATCTTGTGGACGGGCTGAAAGCCAATCTGATCAGAATCATCCAATTGTGCGATGAAGGACTCAATGTGATCTTCACAAAAGTTGACTGCAAAGCCTTGGATGAACGTGGAGACATAAAACTGCAAGGAATCAGATCATGGAACAACTGCTATATGTGGAATGCATCAAATCAATGTCTAGTCACG
>NW_013634953.1:0-371 GCF_000695525.1 Brassica oleracea var. oleracea
TAGTCCACTGATTTAAGTAGTATATAAAATTTATTAAATTAAATTTTCAAAAACTATAGAATTGTCTATGTACAATGAAAGAGAGTTTATCAGACATTAATACAAATTATAATGTGGTTATAAATTTTTAAACAACATTAAAGAGTATTAATTTCATTATATAGAGCATTAATCAAAAAACTCAATTTTGTAGGGGATAACCTTCAGATTTTGAAACAAAATTCAAAAAATTTGACAATCTTTTTTTATTACATAGTTGCATCCTTAACATACATATGATGATGGTTAAAGAGGTTTGAAAGATATGTTGCGTCCGTTTCTCTTGAGAATATATATTTTATAGTGTTTACTCCACTGATTTAAGTAGTATA
>NW_013634954.1:0-371 GCF_000695525.1 Brassica oleracea var. oleracea
CCTTGATCTTATTAGAAGTAACCTCCCCCAATACGAGGAAGCAATCCGGAGACTGATTCCCAGTACCCTTGGAATGCAAGATGAGAGAGTGTGGCTGCCCAATGCCTCAGGCGTGTACTCCACGAAATCAGGCTATGCTATAGCAAAACTCTGCAATGAAGATCAATCTGACCTAGCTTTCAATTGGAACAAGTGTATTTGGCAGATAGAAGCATCACCAAAGATTAAACATTTTCTTTGGAAGGCCAACAACAAAGCGCTCCCTGTGGGTTCAGTCTTGGTACTCAGAGGAATTGATGCTGCCGCTACTTGCAAACGATGTGGCGAATTGGAAACTGAACTTCACGTGTTACTACACTGTCCTTTTGCTG
>NW_013634955.1:0-371 GCF_000695525.1 Brassica oleracea var. oleracea
TCATGCCTCAGAAGTAGTATGCTTAAGGTGGATATTCGTAAGGCTTTCGATACTGTTTGTTGGGATTTTGTTATAAAAATCTTAAAGGCTCAAGGCTTCCCTCCTCTATTTGTGTCCTGGATACAAGAATGCATCACTTCTCCTAGGTTCTTTGTGGCTTTAAATGGAGAATTGGCTGGCTTCTTTGAGGGGAAGAAAGGTTTGAGACAGGGAGACTCTATTTCTCCTTATCTCTTCATCATGATCATGGAAGTTCTCTCTAGACTTTTGAATAAGGCTCAGATAGAGAACAAATTCCAACTTCACCCACTTTGTAACTCTCCTAGAATCACTCACCTCCTCTTTGCAGATGACCTCCTGGTCTTTTCTGA
>NW_013634956.1:0-371 GCF_000695525.1 Brassica oleracea var. oleracea
AGCCTGCATGCACACATCCATTGATATTTATTCATTATGGAAATACTCCATATGGATGGATGGATATATGTTTTTTTTCTTCTTAAAACCTGTTAGATATTTATTAATTTTTTTACCTCATCAAATGACATGACTCCTTTGATTTCTCTTTCCACAATCTCACTAGTAATAAGTGAGTTGGGATCACCATAAACCACAGGGTCCAGTTTACTTTTCAACGGCCACTCCTATAACAACAGTTAACGTGATCTGATCTTTAACTAGCTGGCTTTTTTTTTTAAAACAAAAAAAAAATCATAAACATGTAACGTATGGATCTTACTTTACTGGGAACAATCAGGACCGTGCACACCATATAATAAAATAAAAAA
>NW_013634957.1:0-371 GCF_000695525.1 Brassica oleracea var. oleracea
TGACTTTCTTCGTTTTTCCCATTACACAATTCTCGCAAAAACCTTGAGCGCCAACATCCTTCTTATCCAAGATACCCTTGCTGACTAGAATCTTTAGGTTCTTATCACTGATGTGTCCAAGACGGTTGTGCCACAAGCTAGGACCTTTACTGCTTGCTTCCACTTGATGAACTTCTCCTACAATCGTTTCACCATCCAAAATGTACAATCCCTGTTTCAGAATACCTCTCATACCCAGTCTGCCATTCTTGTGAAACGTCACCTTTCCATCTCCACCACTATGTCTGAACCCCAACTTGTCAAGGGTCCCAGTAGAGATGAGATTTCTTCTCAGATGTGGTACGTAACGTACGTTGTGCATCACCGTTACA
>NW_013634958.1:0-371 GCF_000695525.1 Brassica oleracea var. oleracea
CCTCCGCAAGGGTACATCTCGTGTGGGAACCTTCTCCCACAAACATCCACTATCTTATCAAAGGTTTACACAACGCTCTCAACCGGCGCTTTCTTTGTGTTTCAGGTACAAGCTTAAAGAGAACACAACAACATATTAAGAAGATCAAAGAAACTCGGTCTCTCAAAGACATGGCTCCAAAGTGTCTATTTCTCTGGTTTCTTATGTCTTGATCTTCCTCTCGATGTTCTCTGCCGTGAACCTCTCTTAGGGTTGCTTTCTTTGAACGTCTTGTGCCTTTTTTTATACGCAAAAGATATTGCCGACTTGGACTGATAAATGGGCTTGATTTGGGCTTAGAGATTAAATAACTGAGGCCCATAACTAACAAT
>NW_013634959.1:0-371 GCF_000695525.1 Brassica oleracea var. oleracea
CTCTGTTCCGGCTTCTTATCCAGCAAGTAGATCTAGTTTTATTTTTAGTTATGTGCTTTTCATGAAGTTTAGATAGTCTTTTGGCTGTTATCTTTCTCGGAAAATTAGTGGACCCTCTGGTGGTTTTTGGTCTTAAGCTTGTACTGTTTTCGGGTTCTTGATGATGGTGTGAACGCTTTCCCGTCTGTAGCTGCCGGTCTTTTATGTGTTCGGTTGTCGTTGACGGGTTTGACCTCGTTGATCTCCAAATCTGTTGAGATTGGGGTGTTCTTTGTAAGACTTTTATTGAGGCGTAGCTTGGATGCAATGAAGTTGTGTCGCTGCAGTATCCGGAAGAGAATGTGGTCCTAGAGTGGATGTATCTTGCCGGG
>NW_013634960.1:0-371 GCF_000695525.1 Brassica oleracea var. oleracea
CCTCAGCACATCGTGAACCCAATACATGGCAACAAGCAATGAAAGATCGCCAGTGGAGGGCTTCTATGGGCTCTGAGTTCAACTCGCAAATCGTTAATCACACATGGGATTTGGTTCCCTTCAAGCCTCATATGAATATTGTTGGTTGTCGTTGGGTGCACACTTTGAAGTACAATGCTGATGGTACCCTGAAACAACACAAATCCTGACTGGTCGCTAAAGGATATCATCAACGAGCTGGAATAGACTTCACGGACACGTTTAGTCCTGTGATTAAACCCACTACCATCAGGACGATTCTTGGCATAGCAGTAAACTGTGATTGGCAGATCCGTCAGCTTGATGTAAACAATGCTTTCCTGCAAGGCCAT
>NW_013634961.1:0-371 GCF_000695525.1 Brassica oleracea var. oleracea
GAGGCTGTGAACAAGTTAGTGAAGTACTCCGTGGCCAGGCTCTCTATGCCTTCCTCTGTCTCGACCCAGTTTCCAAATGAATCCAGGAGTTTTCTGATCCGGTTGCGAGCTCTCCGTTGCTTTGTCCTAGCATGAAAAAACTTAGTATTTCTATCTCCTTCTCGTAGCCAGATTGTACGGCTTTTCTGCTTCCAAAAAAGTTCTTCTTCTCTATATGCTTCGCAGAGCTTCCATTTTAAATCGAGCTCTTCTTCAGTGGACATGCTGTTGCTATTTTGAGCTCTGTCTAGCTCCAGTTTGAGCTTTTCGATCAGTTTCTGGTTGTGCGTAGGGTTTCTTTTTTTCCATCTCGAAATGGCTCTCCTGCATCG
>NW_013634962.1:0-371 GCF_000695525.1 Brassica oleracea var. oleracea
GGTCCTTTGCTCCGTTGATTATTGGATCTAACCTCCTCCTTCCTTCTCGCACTACCAACACCTTCTCTACGTCCTCTTACTCTTCTTCCTCAGGCAACGACTCTACATTTGTAACTCACTCGATTGTCCATGGGCACGGACGGTGAACTTTGAAAAAAATTCTTCTTTAAGCTTTCTTTTTAGTTTTTTGAATGAAGAAAACCATGTTAGGTTTGTGTGATAAACTCTAGTTGGGTATTGTGACTTGTGAAGTCTACTTTTATATTTCACAAAAATAACAAGCATTGAAAATATATGTTTGGAGTCTTTTGTAGAAATGCTTTTAGGCTTTGTAAATACTCGTGTGTATTTGTACAGGAAAAGGTGTATTT
>NW_013634963.1:0-371 GCF_000695525.1 Brassica oleracea var. oleracea
CCGTCCATAAAGTGATGAGGAAGTCTTTCTTTCTTCTCTGTCTGTTCTGAGCCCTACTTCACAGCTTCAGCTTCATCGCTACCCAGAAAACACACAGCTTCATCTAACTGAAGCTTAAAGAAAACGTCTTGTTGTTCTGGTGTTGAAAAGGCTGGATGATTTCGTCCTCTTGCTTCATGGAGTGAATTGTACCAGCGTGACTGAAGGAGAGCAGCGTGAGTGAAGCAAGTTTGGAGCTTTAGTGACAGAAAGGGTTGTATATTGGAAGCTGGTGAAAATAAAACCCATAGATCCAAGGATTTACTCCCTGGTGCTCTGATACCATGTAGACAAACTCAAAACAAGATAGATTCTGCTCATAAGAGCTTATT
>NW_013634964.1:0-371 GCF_000695525.1 Brassica oleracea var. oleracea
ATCACCATATAATATAAGATATTTAATATCACAATTACATAATCTATGATAAATACAATAACAATTCAAACGGAAAACAAACACCCACGCGGGCGCGCGGGTCAAGGTCTAGTATGTCATTAAATATGCAGATTTTCAAAATAGTATTTTATGTAACACATTTGCCATTAGATATCATTTACAATTGTTTGGGCGGGTTTTTTTTTTAAATGCTACTTCTTTTTCTAGTTTTTTGTTTTCTGATTTGATTTTACAGTAAACATTTTAAAATCATATATACATTTTACATTATATATATTATAACTCTATAACAATATCATTTACAATAATATGCAGATTTTCAAAATAATATATTATCTATTAAAATAGAA
>NW_013634965.1:0-371 GCF_000695525.1 Brassica oleracea var. oleracea
TTTGAATGTTCGAAACATATTTACACATAATAACTGGTTTGAATGGTTTAGAACAAAACCGTGATATGAAATCACTTATACCAAATATCAAACTAAATTAAAACATGACCCAGCTTTAATTTGATTTGTAGATCAACCAAATTGACAATAAACCGAACCTAACTGTTTCTCCTTTCCTGTGATGAATAAAAAAAATCACCTTCTTCTCATCATCTCTACCCAACATTTTTCTCTCCTCTGTGTGATGAGTAACAAAATTCACTCGCTTCTCTTTCATCTCTTCCACTTTGATTGATCAATGATTATTATTTGTTTCATTTCTTTCGCTTCTCTACATTTTTCATGAGTGATTTTCTTTTGAAGCAAACAAA
>NW_013634966.1:0-371 GCF_000695525.1 Brassica oleracea var. oleracea
TCCCGTCATCGAGATCAATGTTGTGACTGATGTCACTATAACCAACGTCACTCCTTGACCCATCTCTCTTGAAGAACAGACCGTAGTTTGTTGATCCTTTCACATACCGCAATATGTGCTTGATGGCTTGTCCGTGAGAGTCTCTCGGATTGTGCATGTATCGGCTAAGAACACCTACTGCGTAACACATGTCGGGTCTTGTGTGAAGCAGATACCTCAAACATCCTATGATTCTTCTGAACTCGGTAGCATCTATCTCTCGCTCATCTTCAGCTTTTGAGATCTTCAAATTCGCCTCCATTGGAATTTGAGTTGCGTTACAGTTAGCATCTATCTCTTGCTCATCTTCAGCTTTTGAGATCTTCAAATTC
>NW_013634967.1:0-371 GCF_000695525.1 Brassica oleracea var. oleracea
TAATTACATTATTGTCATCATATGTACAAGATTTTCATGGCAGAAAAACGGTTCGAATATACGCCACAGAGGACGAGCTAGAAGAAATGAAGCAGAGAGAATTTTCTGGATGGATGTTTACTTATGTGAGTGCTTTAAACAAATTAAAATATCATTTATCACATATTTATACTAATTCACATTTATTGATATAACATATATATGTGCTATTAATATAGGTGTCTGCTGGTTTGGCCAGAGGTGAAACATTTGACGATTGGATACGCAAGATGGTCGTTGGATCAAAATTTGTTGTGAAGTCATATCCGAGGTTTTGTACTCGATGATATGCATTTACAACTCAGAAGAGGAGACGTTCGAGTACGACTTAT
>NW_013634968.1:0-371 GCF_000695525.1 Brassica oleracea var. oleracea
AGTTGTGGTTTCGTCAGTTTGCGGTAGTAACTCTTCATTTTTTAAAATTATTTACATTTTTTTAATATATTTACTTATTAAATTATGCTTGTTTTGTAGCAAGAGTTCAACTGGCACTCCGATCTCACGGAAACAGTCCGTAAGAAATTCAACGAAAAGGCCATGGACTCTTATACGAAGCAGATAAACGCGTGGAAGACAGTTTGGCAGAAGAACAAGAGGCCACGGTTCATCAACGGGACGGTGTGGGAGCAGTTGATAGCTCATTGGGAGAAGGAAGAAACTGTAGAGATGTCTTCTAGGAACTCCAAGAACCGAAAGAGAGATCGTGGCGGGAAAGATATGTATGTGCACAACCTCGGCGCTTGCTC
>NW_013634969.1:0-371 GCF_000695525.1 Brassica oleracea var. oleracea
AAGTTAGCAAGTTAATTAAAGGAAAAAAACATAACGGTACAAATAAAGAAAAATACTAACCAAGTGATATAGCCTCGTCGTGGGTTGGGTTGGAGAACCGGGAGATGCTCTCGACCTGGTTGTTGAACCAATAGATGAACCGGCATGACCCCCGGATCCTGTTGAGCAGCAGCGTGAGGGACAGCGGGAGCTGGAGTGGGAATATATGCGGGAACCGAGTCATGAGACGATCCCGATGCACGGGAACTGCTCACCGAACTACGTCGAAGACGGGCTGCGGGCCGGGGTTCATCCTCGGCCCTAAAAAAAATTAATACATTAATACATATAACACTCAAAAATATACATCCATCTGTACTGCACAGGACCAC
>NW_013634970.1:0-371 GCF_000695525.1 Brassica oleracea var. oleracea
GAGAGTTGTCTCAGGCATTTCATCAAACACCTTGTGGGTGAGAAATGTCTAAAGATCAACTTTTGAGAGGCTAACTCAGAAGATGCATTATGAATACTCTACTAGCAAGGAACAAGAATGATCTACACTAAAACATCCTAGAACTAACCTAATCACCCTTGATCTCCCTAACCCATGAATTCAAAAGGTGATTACTCACTAATCTCCATGATTTCTCTTAAACCCATGGTGGATTTCAAATTAATCATGTAGAGAAATAGATAAGAAATCAACAAGAACACAAGACGAGAGCAATCAAATCTGAATCAAAAGAGGTTTTTCTAATTGTTCTTCAGAAAAGAGATTGATTCCTCTGGTGGCTCCCCCAGTAC
>NW_013634971.1:0-371 GCF_000695525.1 Brassica oleracea var. oleracea
GGTGTCCTTTGCAAAGAGGCGGATGTATAAGGGGTGCTCGTTCAGAGGGCAGTTGATTGAGACGCCTTTTGGTGAAAGAGATTGATGACGTCTGATCTTATAAATAAGAGATGATCAGGTCCGTTACATTACAAAATATTGTTAAACTAAGCCGTTAGATTTAAATTTTATTTTCCTATAAAAAAATGATTAGGTCATCTAGCATCAAAATTGGGTTTGCTATTATATATAGATATTTATTCTAGTTGGTTTCAAAGCTCTTATTTTTTATTATGCTTTTATTTCTGAGGTTCTGGTTCCAGAAGAAAAACATATCATATATATATACTCACTTCGTCAACAACCCTTTACTTCCACTACTAGCCTATCTC
>NW_013634972.1:0-371 GCF_000695525.1 Brassica oleracea var. oleracea
TTACAAAGTGTATAGCTTAGGTTTCAATCTACGCAAAGTTCAAAAAAAGTTCCAATTCTACACGGTTTTTTCTCTTAATAAGTTTCCTAGTTTTGATTATTTATAACAATATTTCTACAAATACTTTGTCTTTTTGGTAATCATATAAATCTAATAATTATTTAAAATTAATTAAAATTTAATCGAGTTTTAAAAAGAATTATTAGTAAATTAACCAAAATTTTATAGGATTTGCATGAATATTGTTTAAGAGAGCAAAGGCATCATCAAGTTGTTCCCCATCCACTTATGCAACTTTAACTGCAAGTTAGTGTGAAAAGCGTCTCAAGCCAAGCTAATATTCAGATACACTCTCAACAATCTCAAAAGCC
>NW_013634973.1:0-371 GCF_000695525.1 Brassica oleracea var. oleracea
CTATCTTACAAATCTATTTATGAGTTTATTGTATACAAATTGACTATCGAATTCATGTTTTTTGTCTTATCTTTGATTTTCTATATTTTTTGGACCGTAAAGGTAGAGGAAAGATATGGAGAAGAATCCCAACAGGTGTTGACAACAAAAAAAAATCCCAATAGACAAGTTACAAAAAAAATCCCAACAAACAAGTTCAAAATAATATTTTTTTTCTTTTATCACTAATCGAGCATTTATATTTCTACCGCATCCAATTATCAAACTTAAGAATAACTATTTTTAATACAGTTTAATGTTTTCGTAAATTTATTGTAGCTTCAATTTATTATATTAAAAATAAATCTATTTATATTTAAAAGAAGACTTAT
>NW_013634974.1:0-371 GCF_000695525.1 Brassica oleracea var. oleracea
ATAACATGTCAATCGATTTTGCAGGGCCTGAGCTTGCTGGGCTCGACCATTGAGGTGGGCCATAGAGAACCCATGGTCTACCGCTTCAAAGCGGAGAAAGCGGAGCGGGATCTCGCTCGCGTGCAAGGCGAGATGTTGGAGCGAGAGGCGCAACTTACTCGTGTTGGAGAGAGATGCTCGTCTTTCTGTTTCATGTTTATGGCCGATTGGGCCGAGAGATTTGTACGGGCCTGTTTTGGCCGATTTTATCGTTTATCGGGATTGGCCGTTGGTGGCTTTGAATCCCCTTACCGCTTTACGCAGTTATTTATATGATGAATGTTTTCATATTTAATTCCGATGAGACGTTCAATCTGTTGGTTCGTTCGTGA
>NW_013634975.1:0-371 GCF_000695525.1 Brassica oleracea var. oleracea
TGGCACTGCAACAAAGCTTCCTGCAACCGATCGCAAGAAGATCTCATTACTCTGATTTTTCAATCTTTCGCCTCATCCCTCTCCCAACTCATTTATTTTCAAGTCAGTAGGGATTAACCCGGGCGTATTTATTTTTATATTAAAGTTATAAAAATAATAATATAAATTAACAATGATATGCCTATTTTTATATTCGTCTTGTCTGCACCTAATATTAAACAATGATACTGATTTGAAATATTTTTCATATTTTTTTTATATATTAATATTTTTAATTGTTACATGTTACTTGAATACAAACCATGTGGTTATCATTTATTCTCCAAAACTTAACATAAAAAGAGTTTAACAAGAAAAAAACAAATTATGTC
>NW_013634976.1:0-371 GCF_000695525.1 Brassica oleracea var. oleracea
TAGATTTTCAATAAGTATTGACATTTAACTTCTTCTTCTTGTTACTCACTATTTTAAACATGATTCTTCTTCAGGTGTTTGAGATTGGATGATGTTAAAGCTGAAAGTCTGTGTTGATATCTGTGATTTCCTACACTTTGGCGCACTTCATGATTGTAAAAGTGCCATGGTATTTGCTGCCGTTGGCTTGCCATGGTATATACAATCTGGACATTTCAAGCAAAACCCTCCAACACTTGTTCTTCCCTTCTAAACTTGTGCAGAGGTCTCTCTCTCATTTTCACTTCAAGCAGAGTGATCAAAGCAATTTGGGAAAGAAAGGAACATCTGCCACAAATGGAAGGTGTGTGTGTGTCTGTGTCTTCAAAAAA
>NW_013634977.1:0-371 GCF_000695525.1 Brassica oleracea var. oleracea
TCGAGGCTAACCCCAAGCAGATCTCGGCGATCCTCGATCTTCCAAGCTCAAAGAACAGCCGCGAAGTACAACAACTAACCGGACGGATAGCAGCTCTCAACAGGTTCATCTCGCGATCAACCGATAAGTGTCTTCCCTTCTACGAGCTACTAAGGGGCAACAAGAGGTTCGTCTGGGACGAGAAATGCGAAGAGGCGTTCAATCAGCTAAAGCATTACCTCACAACCCCCCCAGTACTATCAAAGCCAGAGGCCGGCGACACATTGTCTCTCTACATAGCCGTCACATCCTCCGCTGTCAGCAGCGTGCTCATTCGAGAAGACAGGGAGAACAGAAACCAATCTTTTACACAAGTAAAAGAATGACCGAGC
>NW_013634978.1:0-371 GCF_000695525.1 Brassica oleracea var. oleracea
GTTGTGCACAACGACAGAACAAACTTCAAAATAGAAGCAGCAAGCAGCAGGTAAACTCAGGACTCCTACTCTTTTTACTTTCAACAGTTAAATTTCAGGTTTTTCTCAAATACTCATCACCCGATTAAGCCCTCAAATGGAAATCTCCGAAGAGAAAAAAAAATTAAATTCACATATTCAGACCCATCACAGCGATTCCCAAGTTCTTTTAGCAAAACGGTTTCAAGAGAGAGTAAGAGTTTGAAGCTAAACAAACCCACTCAATACTCATTATAGGAGATGATTTACAATTCATATTCTTTCTGCCTTTACAGTTAAATTTCAAAATTTCTCAAACACTCATCATCATCCTTGAAGCTTATCTAAATGGA
>NW_013634979.1:0-371 GCF_000695525.1 Brassica oleracea var. oleracea
CAACAGCAACAGTGTCTTGATAACTCGTCGTCATATAAAGAGTGCCTATTTGATGACCTCTAGCCACCACCATGGAACCTTTCTTGACTCTCCAGGCTCCACCACCAAAATTAACATCGTGCCCCGTATCATCAAGTTGACCTACTGAGATCAGATTTCGCATCAACTTTGGCACATGTCTGACCTTCGTAATCTTCCACACACGTCCGTCTAACATTTTCAGGATGATATCTCCAATACCAACTATGTCCAAAGGTAATCCATCAGCAAGATATACCTTTCCGTAATTTCCCGCAACATAATTCTCCATAATGTTATGGTGCAGTGTGGTGTGGAATGACGCTCCTGAGTCAAGAACCCATGAATCGACT
>NW_013634980.1:0-371 GCF_000695525.1 Brassica oleracea var. oleracea
AAGAACACTTTCTAGCCATCAACCTAACATCCCAAAGAAAACATAGCTAATAGCATGAACAACTTTCTTAGTGCACTCTAGCTTCTCAAGGCCTATCAAGACTCTTTTGTCTCTACACAAGTTACATTGCCATTCAACCAACAAGTTCCTTAGCAAAATCTCACATTCATTCACACACACACACAAGGTGAATTCTTGCAAATGGATATTTGATCTCAATCATTTGGCTTGGTGAGAAAAGGTGGTCTAATGTGAAGAAAAATGGGTTTCAATTGCATCATTTATAGTGGCGCACACTCAAGAATAGGAGCACGATCATTATGCAAATTTATCTAAGAAAATGAGCAATTCATGCATACAATGCTTGTTCT
>NW_013634981.1:0-371 GCF_000695525.1 Brassica oleracea var. oleracea
ATGTTCAAAATTATTAATCTTGGTTAGAAAAACAATTAAGATCGACAATAATTTAGGAAAATGCATTAAATTTCCGTAAACAATTCATAATATTTGATTATGTCTTTCTTCCGATGATTAATTATCATTTCCGTAAACAATGCATAATTGATACAATCAAATTATTAATTATAAAAATCATCGGAAGAAAATCAAGGTTTTGACCAGTTTAGATTTTACAAACGTATCAATCAGATCTTAAATTTTGGAGTCAAGTGTGGAATCAATTCATAATTGATTTTCTTCCGATAATTTTGAAAATCAATTCAATATTTTTTCCTTGGCCTACAAACAGTTTAATGCTTAGATTGACAAGGTCTACTTCCTCAGAT
>NW_013634982.1:0-371 GCF_000695525.1 Brassica oleracea var. oleracea
CAGATAATACGATTCGAAGAGTTGTGACAGAGGAACAACAAAGTAGAGGCCTCGAAAGGCAAAAATCTAAAAGGCAACAACATAAGTCCTCTGAGACTCAAAAGAAAACAACAAACAAGGAAAACTAAGCTTCCCGATCACTCTCGCGATCATTAAGGGCGGAAAGCTCCGAAGCCCTGACGCTCGATTCGCAGGCAATCGGAGAGACTTGCACCGCAGCATCCTCCGACACCTCGCCAGTGTTTTCCTCGCCATCCCGATGAGACTCTTCTGGAGGCAGTGAATCGCGACCCTCGACTGAAGTGTCCGAAAGCACGAGGACATGAACGTTATTTCCATCGACTCGGGCTCCTCGACCAGGCACCTCTTCC
>NW_013634983.1:0-371 GCF_000695525.1 Brassica oleracea var. oleracea
ATATGTATACAAAATTATAAAATTTTTATAAATATAGAAAAATGTTGCTAAATATTTTTAAAAAACTTTAAAAACGTTTTATTATATATATTTCATTACTGGAAACTTGAAAAACGTTTTTAAAAATCAAAAAACGGTTTAAAAATAGTAAAACGTTTTGAATTTTAACAAAAAAAATAAAATTCCAAAAACAACTAAAACAACAATCCAAACAAAAATCATAACTTATATATCCTAAACTATACATTCAATCCTAAAATTTTCAATCTAACTTCCAAAACCCTAAATAATTGATATAAAACAAGGTTTGGAATGATTCTTACTTGATTTGGGGTTTGGGGAAGAGATATGAGGGTGAGAAGAGGATTCGC
>NW_013634984.1:0-371 GCF_000695525.1 Brassica oleracea var. oleracea
GACATATTTTTATCTTAAATAACAAAATTTAATTTTAAAATATTTTTTTTTTGTAATACCGACTAAAGTAGACTGAAAAAGCCGTCTATAGTGAAGTAGACTTTATTGTAAGTCTACTAAACCCTAAACCACAAATCACAAACCCTAAATATTTGCTTGGTAATAAAAAAAATCTCAATTATTGGTTCAAATATTTAAATATACGAAATATAAACTACTAATCATTAATATATAAATTTAAATAATAAAACAAAAAAAATCTCAATCTAAAATCTAACCCTTAGAAATCTAATAAGACATTGTTAGAACCTTTTGTTTCTAAAGTATAAACATTGTCTAACACATGATAACCAAATTAGTATATATTCTTC
>NW_013634985.1:0-371 GCF_000695525.1 Brassica oleracea var. oleracea
GGATCCGGGCTGTTCCTTTACTCCCTTGTGATCGCCTATTATATATATAAAAAAAAAAGAGTTTTGGTTTAAATCACTTCTGAAGAGAAATCCAGGGGGAGTGGTGGAAGAGAAACTCTGCTGGCTGAAGAGAAACCCAGCCTTAGGACAGTTAAAGCGGATCCATATCAAAATTCTCTTCATCTTTCTTTCTCTTTTCTTTTCTCACAAAAATTTGTTTTGGGTTTTGATTGCTGAATTTTGACTGCCTATCATCCTTTGAACCAGTGGAAAGAACTTTGAGTGATCACCTAAAAAGCGTGAGCTAAACACTTTGAGAGTGAAAGAATTTTTATTTGCTAACTCTTTTGTTAAGTGTTTGCAGGATGTTT
>NW_013634986.1:0-371 GCF_000695525.1 Brassica oleracea var. oleracea
ATTCATAGTTTTTTTCTGTGTTTTTCCATCTTTGTCCACAATCAAAATTTTTAATCCTTTTTTTGAAGTGGCTCTAGAAACAGCCACATATAGCTGACCATGTGAAAAGACAGGTCTTGGTAGATACAGACCTACTTGAGATAGTGATTGCCCTTGGCTTTTGTTGATTGTTATGGCAAAAGCCACAGCAAGAGGCAGTTGCCTTCTCCGCATTTTAAACGGCAATCTGGTGTCAGAAGGGGTTATCAGCAATCTAGGAATATCAACTATTTCATTCTATCAGCAATCTAGGAATATCAACTATCTGGTTATCAGAAGGGGTTATCAAATTGATTACGCGTTTAAGCACACACCAATTAACCTAATGTGCC
>NW_013634987.1:0-371 GCF_000695525.1 Brassica oleracea var. oleracea
ATAGAAACGCGAGCGACCTCTCCATGTCGCTCTGGCTGGATCGCTACCGGATGTGTGTCACAGCGACTTCACGGCGTCGCTCTGGTGCGCTGCTCGTCCGTTGATCGCTTTAAACACTTCTTTTGAGCTCCAAATGCACCCAAATGCCTCCAAGAACTCCATGTGGTACTCCAATACCTGATAAAGACTCATGTATGCAAAATGCAACCTAAACATGGCTAAATCCTAGTCTATATGATCAAAATGCACATGGGTGAATGGATAAATAATGGATAAAACAATGTAAATATGCAAGATATTAATTCTCCACTACTTTATGTATCCATATCAAGCTTTGTACATCCCAATTCATCCTGGTTTGATTAGAATGA
>NW_013634988.1:0-371 GCF_000695525.1 Brassica oleracea var. oleracea
ATCCATTCCTCTTCTTGGTTCACCCATGGCCGTACAAGGCCGTACTGGTTCGTACCGACGCCCTATCTTTGCACGTCATGCCATCTTCTCTCTAACTCCTCCACCTCTTCACATGATCAGTCTAAGTCTTTCCTAGACTTAACCTCACAAGATAACTACTTCAGAACACTTCTGAAGCTTGATTGAACTCTTCTGGACATCTTCTAGAGCTTGCCCTATGATTGTACAAGCTCCATCTTCTCTTCAGTTCAACACTATGAGATTTATTCCACCTCCTGGTGATTCTCTCCTCTACTTTATGTATCAAAATCAAGCTTCTTACATCGTGGTGCAGCCTGGGTATGGCTTCTGCTCCTGGATCACTTGAAGGG
>NW_013634989.1:0-371 GCF_000695525.1 Brassica oleracea var. oleracea
CTCAAAGGTGTTCATCTTTGTGCGTGTGTGGGTTCTAGACAAGTTCATATCAGTTCTTACAAGATTCGGTGGTTTAAGGTCCCATCTATCTCAAGCTTTTGAAGTCAAGCTGTGTTAAGATGGAGAACATGAAGATGAAGGTGGCGATTACCTTTAAGGGGAACAACTACCTGGTTTGGTCTCGGCTAGTGAAGACAATCGTTGGAAGTAAGGGCTTGTGGAGTCATGTTACAACTGGTGAAGCTCCAAAGCTCATTACTCAAGGAGAGGGCCAAGAAGATATGAGAATCTAAGAATGAAATGATTAAGATAGAACTTGAGTATATTATGAGAGATTATGAAGAGTTTAGTGTAGAATCATGATTGAGAGA
>NW_013634990.1:0-371 GCF_000695525.1 Brassica oleracea var. oleracea
CCGCGAAAATCCCATGATTTAAGTTCAGTTTCGGTTCCGTTTAGTAAATCGCCCATAACTTCCTAACCGTTGAGAATTTTGTGCCTTCAAGACCATCATCGTGTTCCTCTCGTCAAGACGAAGCCATAGACACCAACCACGCCGCGATTGGAGCCCGGACGAGTCCTCACGCGCCTCCAGAAGATCGCCCTGCGCGCGCGCGTGAAACGCACGCGCCGCCACCGCCACCGCAGCTCCGCCGTCCTCCGCCGTCGACGCCGGCCAACTTTCTGGTAAGACGCCGCCGCAGCTCCGCCGCCGCCGCCGGTGACTCGGTCAACTCAGCGAGTCAACTCGGTTGACTCGGTTAACCGGTTGGTTAGCCGGTTTAA
>NW_013634991.1:0-371 GCF_000695525.1 Brassica oleracea var. oleracea
TGGACTGTCCAAGTCAGTCTGATTAGTCCAAGTAGTACTTATGCTGGTCCATCATCCAACCAAGTGTTAACATTTTTCCTTAGTGTTAACATTTTTCCTTGGTATGATCGAGGCCAAGCGTACTGATGGGCAAGCGTACTGAAGGGATGAATTTTGGGTTTTAATGCTCCCGTCAGGATGCTTTTGGCCGAGACTTGTGCACATGCGGGCTGCATTTCATCGGCCAATCTGAAACATTAGGTTGAGAGTGAATTTCACCAAGTAAAAATCTCGAACCTCCGACGGGATCTTCTTATATACTTGAATTTTTTTTGGGTTTTTCGTTTTTTAACGTTTTGGGGAGGAACATGTGATTGGAAAGGGGGAGGGTC
>NW_013634992.1:0-371 GCF_000695525.1 Brassica oleracea var. oleracea
CTTAGTGATCGATCGATGCGTTTTTGGACATATATTCATCGATCGATTCGTTTATAAAAAAAACTTAGAAGATTTTCCGAGGACATTCCGAGGAACATTTGAGATTCTTGATCGATCGATGGGATAATCTCATCGATCGATCACATTCTTACAGTCTGGTGCATCTTAGTGATCGATCGATGCGTTTTTGGACATATATCCATCGATCGATTCGTTTATAAAAAAACTTACAAGATTTTCCGAGGACATTCCGAGGAACATTTGAGATTCTCGATCGATCGATGGGATAATCTCATGGATTGATCACATTCTTACGGTCCGGTGCATCTTAGTCATCGATCGATGCGTTTTTGGACATATATCCATCGATC
>NW_013634993.1:0-371 GCF_000695525.1 Brassica oleracea var. oleracea
GATTAGAATGACGAAGAAGTTGTCATATTCCCCAAATGGAAAAATGGGATCACATCATTTGAGAGTGGGATAACTTCTTCATGCTACACTACTTTATGTGTCCATATACAGCTTCTTACAACGCGGTTCATCCTGGTTTGATTAGAATGACGAAGAAGTTTTCTTACTCCCGAACTGGAAAACTGGGATCACATCATTTGAGAGTGGGATAACTTCTTCATGCTACACTACTTTATGTGTCCATATACAGCTTCTTACATCGCTGTTAATCATGGTTTGATTTGAATGACGAAGAAGTTGTCATATTCCCGAAATGGACAACTAGGATCACCTGATTTGGAAGTGGGATAACTTCTTCATCATAACTCCTA
>NW_013634994.1:0-371 GCF_000695525.1 Brassica oleracea var. oleracea
CTGGTGGACATGATTGCAAACCCTACCGACTGGCCGGCCTTTGCCTCAGAGCTAGTTTCTTTCCGACTTCTAAGAGACGGTTTTTTGGAGCTCAGCATCACCCGCATACCCAAGACTAGGAATTTGGGTGCAGATTCTCTCGCTAAGGAGGCGAGATGTAGCGGTACTCTTTTTTTCCCATATAGATCAGACCCAGCCGGACAGAGCGTCTATTCGGAACGACTCAGACCCGCCTACCACTTGATCTTAGAAGATGGGCGTCGCCAAAAAAAAAACCCGCAAAGTTGTGTTCTCCCACCAAAACGGCAAAGTCGTGTTTGTTAAGAAATATGCGGTCAAATTTTTGCGGAAAACCGAATTTATGGGAGCGG
>NW_013634995.1:0-371 GCF_000695525.1 Brassica oleracea var. oleracea
ACAGATGCAAAACCCGAAGAAGGAACCAACATTCCTTTATCGGAACCAGATCTCGCCTAAGGACAACAAAATAGTCAGGCTCGCGACTTTACACAAGCGCTGAGTGGGAGGCAACCCACATGGTTTGATTTTCTTTCTCTTTTGTGATTATATTTTCTTGTGTGAATTGATTTTCGGTTGTGTTTTTAGATGATTTTCAGGCATGTATCACGATCAGGAGAAGATCGGGCGATCCTTATGAAACAGAACGGTCGATCTCAGTAGAAGATCGTTCGATCCGTGTGAGCCAGAGCGGTCGATCCGTACATAAGATCGGTCGATCCGAAGTGTATGGATCGGTCGATCTAAGGTAAGTCTTGCCCGGTTTGATT
>NW_013634996.1:0-371 GCF_000695525.1 Brassica oleracea var. oleracea
GTGAGCAGATTCAAAAACCGAGCAACATCATCTGACATAACTCCATGTACAGTAGACTGCATACAATGTGATGATAAGCAGTGAATATTTAAAGCTAGAAAAAACGCTGCAATAGTTTGAACCTTTAGGTTCTGAAACAAACAAAGGAAGCGTTTTTACCTTTTATCAAAAGCCATTTCTTTGATTTCTCCATGTCTTTTTTTTCTATCTTCCTCATCATTTCTTTTATGGCCTCTACGGTTCCACACCATTATACTTGTGCTTCTTCTGGGCCTGCTAAAACACAAAAAATGGGAGTGATTTTGTAAGTTAAAATGTAGATATCAAAAACAAAAACCTTCGCAGCAGGAAAAGACAGAGGAAACAATATG
>NW_013634997.1:0-371 GCF_000695525.1 Brassica oleracea var. oleracea
GTAAACAGTGAGCGAACGGATCTGGTGCGCCGGCGAAGGAGCGAACGAATCTGGTGCGCCGGAGAAGGAACCAACGGATCTGTCCACATACGGTTCAGACCCATCGGCGATGCGCTTGCTAGAACCCCCATCTCCACAAAGCCGTCGAGTTCTTCCGACTACTCCTCCTTCCCTTCCGAGTTACCGGCTTGCCCGGGGATGGAAGTGACGCTCTCCGGCGACTCGAGGAAAAAGTTAGAAGAAAACGACAACGTCAGATCGGAGAGGGTTCTATATGACATCGTCTCGAAGTCTATCTCATCTGCCGCTGTTGATTATTCAAGTAACGGTCCGTGACTTGGGAAGAAGGAGTCTAAATCACAGGCCTTTAT
>NW_013634998.1:0-371 GCF_000695525.1 Brassica oleracea var. oleracea
GAGCTATACGAAACATCCTAAAAATGCACGAAATAGATCTCGGAAGGAAAACGCTTCTTCCCATGGATAAATTTTCGTGACACCTCAGTCCTAATTCCTCGATCGCAAATCAAATTATTAGAAACCAAACAGGAACAACAATTGTGGCTGCGAACATCCGTAGTCAAACAAGAACATTTCTCAAACGCAGGGCTAAGACTAAACCCTTGCAACATCGCGAAACATCTTCAAGCCCGCGAACATTTCAAGCACGAAACGCAGCATACGAAAGAATAACAAATCTTCAGCCTCGCGAGACGTCGCAGACGCCTGAAGATTCGTTCCCGATAAAAACACTTTCTTGGAAGACCAGACAGTCATACGCACTAACA
>NW_013634999.1:0-371 GCF_000695525.1 Brassica oleracea var. oleracea
TGAGACCAGTTGCCACAAGAAATGTTTTATCTTCGGTGGACACTGCATTTTCCAGCAGAAGGCTTTAAGTATATCCACTGTGGGGCCATAAAAATCAGGAAGTTTTACCCTATCAGGGTAAACTCGTTCAACCTGATAACCTGATTGGACAGAATATTTTTCATTATTAGTAAAATGCCATCCATTCCTATCCTCAATCTGGTTCCTACTTAAAGAAATACTTTCAATAATTCTTGCGTCCTTCGGATCCACTAGATCCCTGATTGCCTGTACATTCCATGAACGAGATTCCTGATTGATGAGGGAATCCACTGTAAGGTCCGAATAAATGTTGTGAGAATTTTTGTTTGCTGGTCTCGGGCGAGTGGCTG
>NW_013635000.1:0-371 GCF_000695525.1 Brassica oleracea var. oleracea
TACTAAGGATGATAAGGATGCTAAGGTTCCAGCCTATGGACGCGGCTTCAGGGGCAAGCGTATTGTTAAGGGTGAGGAAGCCGATGAGAAGAAAAAAGCAGCGCAGGCAGATGCTGCGTCAGATGCTGCGTTTAAGAGGAAGGAGAAGGCTGAGGCTAAGAAAAAAGCGGCTGAGGCTAAGAAAAAAGAGGCTGAAGCTAAGAAAAAAGAGGCTGAAGCTAAGAAAAAACAAGAGGCTAAGGGTAAGAAAAAAAAGGCTGAGCTAAAGAAGCAAAAACATACTGAGTTAAAGAACAAAGAGGTGACTCAATCTGGAGAGGACATTGTATTTGCTGATGTGACTGACGAAGTTGTTGGGGGAGAGAACGAAT
>NW_013635001.1:0-371 GCF_000695525.1 Brassica oleracea var. oleracea
ATCTTGTTGCAATGGCTCAAGAAGATTATAACCTGGACATGAACATAAAGTCTGTGGAGTTAACATACTCATTACAACAGATGGCTCCAGACCTTCCTCCTATTCATGTTACAAGTGATAGACAAGTTCGGAACTTGCTCGAGATAACTAAAACGCATGAAGTACTTCTTTGTTATAGACACTAATGATGATTATTGTTATGAGTTGGAAGAAGGGTTAAAATGTTGTATCAATATGAAGCTACCAACATTCTTGTTTATTAAGATGAGAAAAAGGCCATTGGAGTTTATTATTTCATATGAGAAATCCAAAGATAAGAAAAACGCTATTGAAGTCTATTATTTCATTGATTTGTAAATGTGTAAACACAT
>NW_013635002.1:0-371 GCF_000695525.1 Brassica oleracea var. oleracea
TGAGACGACCCAAAATGTAACCTTTGCAGATGAAGTCGGAATGCACCTATATGTTAACAGTTGCGAGACTGTGAACATCATCAATCCCGTAAGGCATAAGGGGCTTGTCCTCCTGGATGAACTTCTCCAGCTTCATAGTTGTCAGGAAGAACATCATCTTCTTCTGCCACGTTTTGAAGCCTTTGCCATCAAACTTGTCTGGCATCAGTCCTTGAGTGAACACACTAGGGACAGCCGGAGGAGTTTGAACTGCCACCGGACCACTTGCAGTTGCTGAAACTGAACCCGTCTGATAAAGACCAGCACCGAATAGGCTACGGAAATTGGTTTCATCAGCAGCATTTCCCGCAAGGAGGATAGTGCTTGTTGTT
>NW_013635003.1:0-371 GCF_000695525.1 Brassica oleracea var. oleracea
TGGATCCTTCACGTCGACGGATCATCGTCCAAACAAGGATCCGGGATTGGAATCCAGCTCACGTCTCCGACCGGCGAAGTCTTGGAACAGTCGTTTCGATTGGAATTCCATGCGTCGAATAACGAGGCTGAATATGAAGCACTCGTCGCAGGATTACGATTAGCCCATGGGCTTAAGATCCGCAACATTCACGCTTACTGTGACTCTCAGCTAGTCGCAAATCAGTACAGCAGAGAATACGAAGCGAGGGACGAAAGAATGGATGCATATCTAAAACTCATCCAAGACCTCTCCTGAGACTTCAACCACTTCGCCCTCACTAGTATTCCTCGCTCAGAAAACACTCAGGCGGATGCCTTGGCCGCACTCGC
>NW_013635004.1:0-371 GCF_000695525.1 Brassica oleracea var. oleracea
CTTCATCTTCACCCTCTCCTTGAGTGATGAGCTTTGGAGCTTCTCCTAGTGTAATGAGCTTCCAAAGCCCCTTGCTTCCCACCGTGGTTCTCACCATCCGAGACCAAACCAAGTAGTTGTTTCCCTTGAAACAAACCGCCACCTTCATGTTCATGTTCATCCCACTCTCCATGTTGAATGCTGAACTCTTTAGACTTTGCTACCTTTATCTTGAGCTGAACGACTTGTATGAACCTTCACAGCCTCAGTCTTCAACTCTCACCACTTCAATAACACACCAGAACTAGACTTGAACTCGGACAGTACCCAGAAACTCTCAAGAACACACACACAAACCCTTCAAAGCTTCAATCTTGAACCTTCAAAGAATC
>NW_013635005.1:0-371 GCF_000695525.1 Brassica oleracea var. oleracea
GGCCTGTTGAGTGGGGTCGCAAAGTCAAGTCTTTTCCCGCGGACTTTCGTGGTTCCACGGGGGCGGATTGCTCAAGTCCTTGCCGTTAAAGTTTCAACTTGTTTGGTCAAGGTGCTCACGAGCTTATCCTGTTCTTCCGACCTTTTTTCGTAGGTGGCGAACATCTTTTTAAACTCCTCGAGCGCCGTGGCGTTGGATGGTGCGTTGGCCGTGGATACGTCCGCTGCGGGAGTGTGGAGATCAGTGCCACTGCTTCCGTTAAGAGGACTCTGCACGTTATCCGCGTCGTCAGTTGACATGTCTAGTTGAGCGTGATGTGGTTGAGGGTTAGATTGATCCGTACCCCCCCTCCTTCTAGCGCCAAACTGTGG
>NW_013635006.1:0-371 GCF_000695525.1 Brassica oleracea var. oleracea
AAAAGACTGTAGCCATATCATCTCTTTTGTTGCCTCCGTTACAGCAAAATACTCAGATTCACAGCTTGATAGAGATACAATTTTCTGCAACTTTGAAACCCAACAAATTGCAGTACCACCAAAGGTGTAGACATACCCGGTTGTGCTCTTCGTGCTGTCAATGTCACCTCCATTGTCAGCATCAACATATCCCTGCAATCCCGTCTTAGACTTCGTGAAACATAGCGATAAACTTGGATTTCCTTTTAGATATCTGAAAATCCACTTAACGGCTTCCCAATGTTCCTTTCCTGGATTGCTCATAAATCTGCTAACGACTCTCATTGCATATGCAATGTCTGGCCTTGTACATATCATCGCGTACATCAAGC
>NW_013635007.1:0-371 GCF_000695525.1 Brassica oleracea var. oleracea
AGATTTCTCGTATAATGATTCTTATATGAAACTCGTTTTATCAAATCAGAAAAAAAAATTTATGACTTCAGCAAATCATCGACTTTCATTCTGAAGTTTTGCAGAGGTTTTCTAAACGAATGATTGCGATGATAGATGTTGTATAGTCTTTGAGAATTTTTCCAACATGGTTTGGATCAGTTCCTAGCGTTTAGACGAATCTCAGATTGTCGTTTGCTTTTAGGATGATCTTGACGAGACATCACATTGAATGAATATTTTTCTGCATATTTCTACGACAGTTTGCTTTGTCAAAAGTGTTTTCTTGTCGAAAGCGTTTTTTTTATCTTGACGAGACATCGCATTGTTTAAATATGTTTTTGAAGTATGGG
>NW_013635008.1:0-371 GCF_000695525.1 Brassica oleracea var. oleracea
TCAACCTGCGCCTAGGGCTTAGCTAGAAACATCGATCGATATTGTCTTCTGACAATTGATCGATATTTCGAAAGGTGTATCGATCGATATCCCTATAGGATCATCGATTGACACTTTCTTGTGATCAATAAACGACAGTTGAGATCCAAGATCTAGTTAGTTAACCATAGTTAACCAGTGAAACATTGTCATCGCTGATCACTGTGATTAAGGAGTTGAGCTCTAATATATCATGCATGCAACTCTTAGGAATCTATAGGATTATAATCTCCAACACCTGAATAGAAACCCTGCATCTAATATCTTCCAACAAGTTACACCCCCAATCATTGTTGGGGTCAAAAACGGTTACGACAAATTTAACATTCAAA
>NW_013635009.1:0-106 GCF_000695525.1 Brassica oleracea var. oleracea
CTCTGCCCCAATACTCTTCCTCTATCAATGTATCTTCTCTCCATCCTTTTATCTCAACACAAGGTGTCCAGAAGTGTCATGATGGATGTGCAATGTTAGGGCCAAG
>NW_013635010.1:0-371 GCF_000695525.1 Brassica oleracea var. oleracea
ACCGAGCTCGAGCCAAAGCTCGGTCGCTATGTAGCGACCGAGCACTCGTCCTGCTCGGTCAAGCTCGGTCGCTACGTAGCGACCGAGCGATCGTCCCGCTTGGTCGCTACGTAACGACCAAGCTTGAGCCAAAGCTCGGTCGCTACGTAGCGACCGAACACTCGTCCCGCTTGGTCGCTAGTTAGCGACCAAGCGCTCGTCCCGCTCAGTCGCCACGTAGCGACCGAGCGTTCGTCCCGCTCGGTCGCTACGTAGCGACCGAGCGTTCGTCCCGCTCGGTTGCTTCGTAGCAACCGGGCTCGAGCCGAAGTTCAGTCGCTGTGCAGCGATTGAACCCTTCCGAACATCGATACGACATCAATCCATGCATT
>NW_013635011.1:0-370 GCF_000695525.1 Brassica oleracea var. oleracea
TGCTAGATCTGCCCTCAGTTGATGAACTCTTGTTCCATCAGTAACGGAGAAACGTCTCTGCAAGCTATCCCACATGAGCTTTGCACTATCAACCAAAGAAACTGATGGTCGTAGTTTCGGCTCAATGCTGCTGTATATCCAGCCAATGATCATTGAATTGACCATGTCCCACTTCTCAGCTTCCACCGAGTCTGAAGACGGTCTCTTCAAGGTCCCATCGAGAAAGCACACCTTTCTCTTAGCACGAAGCGAATTCGTCACGAGTTTCGCCCACCTTTCATAATTATCACCATTCAGAAGGATTGGACTTTGAGCTTGACCCGTGTTGTCAGACGGATGCAAGAAATAAGGGGAGACCAGCGTTGTATTG
>NW_013635012.1:0-370 GCF_000695525.1 Brassica oleracea var. oleracea
TTTCTAATCTATTTTAAATAATAACAAAATTTATTTGCCTGATATAACAATGCAAATTTTCGTATAAAAGTTTTTATATTTGAAATCAAATTTTATCATACACACTTAATATTTTTCTGAAACAAAAAAAACTCAATATACTAATTTATTTTTTTTTATTAAAAAGAAGATTTAATTTCTTTCTTATCTCGAGATCATATCTGTACAATATTATTTCTATATTTTTCTGTAATTATAAAATATCATAGACAATTACATATTTATGGAAAAAAACATTTCAGTAATACAAATTATACGTTTGTTTTGATAGCATTAATTTGTAAGGGAAAACATATTTTAAATGTCCGGCTATTATGTATTCCGTATGACC
>NW_013635013.1:0-370 GCF_000695525.1 Brassica oleracea var. oleracea
ATATATATATATACCTTCTGATCTGCGTCGATGCTAAGGTGTTCGTTCTTGAATCGCATCAACATCTTATTTTAAAACTATTTCTGGCGTTTAACTTATAATTATTCAAGACTATGTATTTAGATCTTTATGGAAACTACTTTGAATTATAAATCTTGAACCCGTTTGTTGATTTGGTATTTTAACACATGTGTTTCAGTCAATATTTATGCAAGTCAACCGTCAATGTCAACTCCTTGGTACTTCTCACCTATTTGAAGGCTGGCTGTCATAACTACGTCGAGGTCCGTATCCTAAGCTTCTGGGAAGCAAGGAATGTGAAGCACAAAGGCGAGCTTATGGGGCTGACATGCTCCTCCTTGACCCAAAG
>NW_013635014.1:0-370 GCF_000695525.1 Brassica oleracea var. oleracea
AAATAAATAAATAATAGATAGTTCTAAATATAAAAATTTAACATATGTTAACAATTTCTTTTTGTAAAAATTGTTACACAATTTACGAATTTTAATTCTTTTAAAAGGTGAATGATATTTTAATCACTTTAAACAGTGAATGGTATTTTATTTATTTATTTTAATAAAATTATTTTTCAAAATATATTAGTTTACCTATTTAAAATAATTTTATATGTAATTCATTCATTACTTTTTATATTTTAATATAATATATACTATACTTATAAAATTAGCATATAACTTTTTTTATAATAATTTCTTAATTAAATTAATTTATAAATAATATTATACTACTAATTACGAGATTAATCAGTGCATTAATTAAAAT
>NW_013635015.1:0-370 GCF_000695525.1 Brassica oleracea var. oleracea
CCACTTAAATTTCTAATACTCAAAAAACATTATGGATCTCTGTTGCTCCTGGGCCGTGGGCGGTCGCCATGCTCGCCCCTGTATTTGAGCCGGCCCCAGACCAAAAAGATAACAGAAGTAAAATTTCCACATATTGTACAACTTTCATCAAAGCTAAACTTTATAATATTGCTCCAAAAACTTAAGGAGCCAGGAGCAAATCCTTTGAAAACAAAACAAAGGAGACAAAGAAACAATTTTTATCATTCGTTAAATATTATGAAACAGTTCATTAAATACAGAAACAACGATTTGATTATAGTCATGTAGTTGTTATTGTATTCATATTTTGAAATCATATGATTTATACTACTTCCAAAAGTGGTGAGGA
>NW_013635016.1:0-370 GCF_000695525.1 Brassica oleracea var. oleracea
CTGTATTGACATATCTGATCTGCAGCGAGTTGGTAGCAACAGTCGCTGTCCAAGACTAGAATGGATAGCACACCCTCCGACCAAGCCTCATCGCTTGCAGGTAAACAAGTCATCTCCTGTTTCTTTCTCTGCAGTGTTTAATCGGAAATAAGCCATGGCTAAATCTAAGAACTGATTCGAATTATTCAGCGTAGAAGCTTTTATACTTTTCCTTGCTTTTAAGCTAGGCTCTACCCTTAAGGTTTATAATTGTTCGAGGCCATTTGTTGCGTTTATTATCTTTGCTCCAAAACGTTATTCAACCCTTTTATTTATCAAAGATTGGATTGACAATTACATAAAGAAAAATTATAGACTAAATATAAAAAAA
>NW_013635017.1:0-370 GCF_000695525.1 Brassica oleracea var. oleracea
CCTCACTTGTTTGGAAAGATTTTGTACTAGTGGGGGTAGAAGAGGATAGAAAAGAAAGGGCTAAGTGCATTCATTGTGATTCAAAATTAGTGGTTGGTAAGAATCATGGTACAAAAAGTTACAGTGTAATCTTGGCTATGGGAGCAGCTTTAGATCCAAGAATAAAGATTGAGATGCTTCAAGCTGCTTATAAGAAATTGGATCCCTCTACTTCAAGTTTAAAGATTAAAGAACTTAAGGATAGTTTGTCTGCACTCTACAAAGACTATCAGAAACGGTCTCAAACAAGTTCTTCAGGTGTTTCACTCACACCAACTCCACAAGAGATTGTCACAGAATCTCCACTTGAAGATGATTATGATAATGTAAG
>NW_013635018.1:0-370 GCF_000695525.1 Brassica oleracea var. oleracea
CATTCAAGCTACTTTGTCTAACAGCAGAAGAAGAGCATCCTATAGAGTGTTATTTGGGGGTATTAGTAACAGAGAACTAGTCTGCCCAGTTGGTGAAGTAAGCTAGCCAAATAGAATGCATACAAAATCAAGATTTAACCTCAGAAAGAAAAACATGATAAATATAACTGATTGCACGAAACAAAACCAGATTTATAACCACAGCTTCTTCTTCTAACAGGTCATTTAGAAAACTTTACAGAACAGAAGCTCACCTGTCTTTTGGAAAGAAACATTCCAGAACTTGTGCGTACTTCACTCACTACGCTCTCCCCTGAATCATTATCAGCAACCATTGACTTCTCAAGCTTCCCTTTCGCCTTGAAAAAAA
>NW_013635019.1:0-370 GCF_000695525.1 Brassica oleracea var. oleracea
TCACGGGTTCTTCTTATGTAGTATAAAGTAGTCGTCATGCTTGTCTTTAGTTTCCTATCTCGTTCATCAAAACTTGTTTCCTTTAGGTTTCTATCTCTTTATTGTATCTTCACGTTTCCTTGGCGAGGTTGTAATATTTTGGTACCAAGTCTTTGTAAGATCACCCTGCTACAACAAGAAGTTGCATCTTTTGCTTCGATTTATAACACAAGTACTACTAGCTCTTCTCTTTAACTTCAACAAGTTTAGGTAACACTTGCTCTTCTCTTTAACTTCAACAAGTTTCAATTTTAGAAACATATCACTTATACAACTTGTGTAAATAATAGAAATTGATATAGAAACTTGAAAAAAGATTAGAATTGCTATA
>NW_013635020.1:0-370 GCF_000695525.1 Brassica oleracea var. oleracea
CACTGCTCATGCGCCTGCTAGGTACCTCTACATCATTCTTTGGGATTTGGTTTTGTATATTAATCAACTTTGACTTTGAGTTTTTTTTTTTTATTTTTTTTTAATGTATACGTAGAGCTTTTGATCCAGCTGCTATCAAATTTAGAGGTGTTGATTCTGATATCAACTTTACTGTTGGTGATTACGAAGAAGATATGAAGCATGTTTTTTTATATGAATGTAGTTTTGGGTTCCTCTTTTCTCCCGAAGCTGAAGCTACCACATACCATTGCAGTACTTTGTTTCATGTATCGATTGACTCTAACTATCATAGATTCATGATTAATAGACATTCCATGTTCATTTTTTCATGTCTGCTTACATGAGTTTA
>NW_013635021.1:0-370 GCF_000695525.1 Brassica oleracea var. oleracea
CTTTCTCAAGCATCTAAACCTACTGTCTCTTTGCAGCTGCAACAATACATCAAAACTTGTCTCAGATTATTACCTCCGGTTAATAAAACGTCCAAAGTTGGGTCATAGAGATGTCTGCCAACTAAATTTTAAGAGACTAACCTCATACTTTCTTTCTCAAGAGCTAAAGCACAATTTATGCTCCAGTAACCCAACCCAAGTGCACCTGGATGAGCTGTGAAAATAATAATTAAGCACGAGTCAAAAACACTACTCGAATAAACAGCAAAGGTTAACAACACCTGAAAGAGTTTTGGCTGTAGAGTTGGACCAACAACAAGAGCATTCTCTGTCACACCCTTTTGAACACTCTTGGAACCTTCAGGACCTA
>NW_013635022.1:0-370 GCF_000695525.1 Brassica oleracea var. oleracea
AAATAATCTTTCAAGATCTATAAAACTTCTAATTCATAGATTGACTAAATAATAAAGTGAAAATACATTTTATCTATAAAAGGCTACTTTGCAATCCTGGACTTTAAACCTTTCTAGAAAATCTATGAGCAACATAGAAGAACAAAAAAAGTTGGGTTTATGAAACATTCTTAATCACTGCCTTGAGTGAGATTTTTTGTTGGTTGTTAGTAACATGTTTTACTAATGAACACACAGGGTATTGGGGGAGAGGAGCAATGGATCCTGAGCCAGGGAGGTGCAAGAGAACGGATGGGAAGAAATGGAGATGTTCGAGAGATGTTGTAGGCGGTCACAAGTATTGCGACCGCCACATCCACCGTGGTCGAAA
>NW_013635023.1:0-370 GCF_000695525.1 Brassica oleracea var. oleracea
AACCAAAGTTGTCTCTGGTGTGAACCTTAGCCCTAGAAGCACTAGAACTTACTTGAAGACTAGTCTTAGATGCAAGCAAGAAACTTTAAGGTAAAATCCAGAAGTAACAAAAACTTTAACCTTTTTTTTTACTTAGTGTTCATTTTCTAATTTTAATTTCTCACTTGTTATTATTATTTATTTGTTACCTGTAGGATCAAGAATGCTAATAACAAGAAATCTCCAATAGGAAAGTTTCCAGCTTCCTCACCAGGTTAATTTCTATTTCTGTTTCAGGACCAACCAAGTTGGTCCTAGTTTCTGTGCCATTTATAATCTTTTCTCCAATGCAGGAGACTGGAGGAAAATGTCACTACCAGCAATGCTACTA
>NW_013635024.1:0-370 GCF_000695525.1 Brassica oleracea var. oleracea
CCTTTGTGTAGCTCAGAGTTACACATGTTCCCGAGGTTCCTTACCAGATCAGCTCTCATACAGAACATAATGTCTCTCAGAGAGCCTTCTTGGCGTCGATGACGAAGCTCCATTAGCTTGTTCTTAACCAACTCTTCATCGTAAAGATCGGATTCATTCATCTTCGGAGTCTCCTTGTCCAACATCTTAGCGGCGTGAGCCCATTCCTCGTAAGTCAACGCCGCGCGCATCATGTTCCTCCAGAACTTTCTACGGTACGCCATCTCGGCCTTGGCCTTGACGTTCGTGTAGCGTTTTAGGACGAAGGCGATGATCGTGACGACGGCTAGGATCCCCTGGGGGTTCCGGGGGTGGAACCAGGAGACGAAGG
>NW_013635025.1:0-370 GCF_000695525.1 Brassica oleracea var. oleracea
AAATAGAACCTAAGAGAGTGGGATAGAGTCCTTACATAATTTGTGTAAGAGAAGGGGCAGATCGCCGGAGATATCGTCGGAGAGAAGGGGGAGATCGCCGGAGAGGAGGGAGAGGAAGCGGAGAGGAAGAAGAGAGAAATGGGCAAGAAGAAGCGGCTCGTGGTTATAAAACCTAGGGTCCGACGGATACTATCCGTCGGAATTTCCTCGGAATTCCAATTTCAATTTTCGCGAAATATTTGCCCGGTTAAATGAAAATATTCCGACGGAATTCCGACGGATATTTATAAAATATTCCGAGGAAATTCCAACGGATACTTAATTATCCGTCGGAATTCCGTCGGAATATTCCGAGGAAATACCGAGGAAC
>NW_013635026.1:0-370 GCF_000695525.1 Brassica oleracea var. oleracea
TTAATTTTTAAAATAAACTATATAGTTTAAATTTTGTTTTCATTGTTAGATAATATGATTTTGTTATTTTTAAAAAAAATCTTTATAATTTTAAAAGTTAACATCGACAAATATTTAACATATGAAGGTATAGTATTACAACATTAAATCCAATGGATCATCTACTGTTTAAATCCAATTATTGAAGCCCAATAAAAATTTCTGGTTGGTCCAAAATTTAAATTATAAGATTAGAGATTAAATGTAACATGACTTTCTAGGAATATGTCCATTTTAAAAAAAAATCACACATGAATCTGACTTCTGTTTTAATATATAAGATGGATAGATTAAGGTAAACTTTTAGGGTTTGTAGTAATTTAATCCTTTT
>NW_013635027.1:0-370 GCF_000695525.1 Brassica oleracea var. oleracea
CTTCTCGTGGCCACGGGTAAGTCGGGGAGATGGTGTCGTCCTCCGGTGTTCCTCGGGCATGTAGTGGTTTGATCCTGGAAGCCATCTTGGTTCGTCTGGGACCCATTTACAAATCAAAACCAATGGAAAGTGCTTAGTACCATTCGATTGGGTTAGTAGAAAAAGTTGGAAGCTTTTATTGTAGTTTCTCATTCCAAACTTTTCCCATAACCCCGATGTAAAGAGAGCAAGCGATCGATAATGGTAAACCAAATACAATCACTTAGAAAACTAGGTACTTAGATAAATTCACCAATCAACAGAAATCGAGTCAATAGATCCCAAAATCCATATCAAATCAATCGATGCATGTGCAAATAAGAACAGTGGC
>NW_013635028.1:0-370 GCF_000695525.1 Brassica oleracea var. oleracea
AAAACTCTAATCTTTATGAATCAAAACCATAGGGTAATAGATCAAAACCTAACTGAGTAAATCGAAGCTCAAAAGTTCGATACCCCAAACCCTAAATCGAGATTGATCTATTGATCAATTAAAATCAAAATCTCTAATGGTTTTGAATCTCAAAACAAACTCCTTTTGATCTAAGATCAAAATCGAAAATCCCAAAACCCTAATTTCAAAATCGGTTTGATTGTTTTGAGAATTGATTGTGGGAATAACTATGGCAGAGGCCGTGGGTATCAACCCAATTTGAGCCATGGTCAAGGCAGTGGCCGTGGTATATCCTTTACACCACAAAACTCGACCAAATCAGTGTGCCATAGATGTGGAATGGAGAACC
>NW_013635029.1:0-370 GCF_000695525.1 Brassica oleracea var. oleracea
AGACTTCAATATATAAAGTATTTACCAAAAACTCAATATTTTCGAAGAGGTCATTAACACATGGATTTTAAGAAAATTTCAAAAAATATAAAAATATTACTTTAATGCATAGTTGCATCCTGGACTAACATATGATGATGTTCAAACAGGTTTGGAGCTTTTGTTGTCTTCGTTTTTCAAGAAAATAATTATTTTATAGTAGTTTTTTCATCGATTTAGGGAGTATTATGAAGTTTTACTAAATTAATTGATAAACAAATTATAACGATTCTCATATACCATGAAAATGGGCCCAAAATACATTAATACAAATGTAGAATTTTGTTAGAAATTTTAAAACAATACTAAAGAATACAGGCTTCAGTATATA
>NW_013635030.1:0-370 GCF_000695525.1 Brassica oleracea var. oleracea
GAACCGGGGTTTGAAACCAAACTTCTCCTCTGGAGGATAGATGGGGCAATTCAGGTGAGATCCAATGTAGAAAGCTTAAGAAAACTTGGGAATTGTAAGCAATTGTTTTCTTCTGCAAATTCGGGATAGTTAACACATTGATCTTTTTAGTCTCTTTGTTTAGTTTTGTCGATATGGTTTTTATATATTTGATAATAATATAGCTTTGAATTTACTGAACTAATAACATGTTTTACCTTTGATGTAGAAATATCATCTTATATATTAAAACCGAAATCACTACCTTGATTCATGTGTGATTTTTTTAAAAAATAGACATAATCGACATATTTTTATAAAGTCATGTTACATTTAATCTCTAATCTTATCA
>NW_013635031.1:0-370 GCF_000695525.1 Brassica oleracea var. oleracea
AAAAAATATATTACAAACACAATAACATTTGTTCATCATCGCTTATGTCCAAGAGCCACCACAGGAATCCTCACTTTATGCCCTCTGCTACCTTTCAACTTCACCTCTCCGAAGCTGTACACTCCAGAAACTGATCTCACGGTCAGAGTGACCGAGAAACTTCTAGAAGCACCAGGTCTAAGAGTCATTGCTGGAGGGTTCACTTCAATGGCTATAGAAGGCTGCATCCTAGCTGTTATAGTGTATGTTTCTTCAACCTCTGCCACATTCTTCACTCTCCTTGTTACGGTCTGTGTCCCCACGAGGTGAGAAATGGCGATCGATGGTGCATTGAAGTTTGAAGGATGTTTCATCTCATAGTTGCAAGGAG
>NW_013635032.1:0-370 GCF_000695525.1 Brassica oleracea var. oleracea
ATGATTCACCTAAGCCTAGCGGCTAAACCACCTATCTTTCCAAATTTTAAAACACTTGTCTCGACTGGGGTTGACTCCCCTCGGAATCAGATAATTTTTTTAAATTATAGTTGAATACAGATAAAAGAAATATATTTCATTACTTGCATCACCTAACGATTGAAACACACTTGGTCTAGTGGTAGACCTTATTCCGCCTTTCCTCCCAAACATTTCAGGTTCGAACCCTGGGAGATGTGAATATTTTTATTTTTTTTTCTCCAAATTTTGTTAATCACAATTTTTACGGTTAAATATGTTTATGTGGAAAAATCTACCAGATAATTCTCCTCGGCCTAGCGGCTAAACCACCTATCTTTCGAAACTTATA
>NW_013635033.1:0-370 GCF_000695525.1 Brassica oleracea var. oleracea
TAAATATTAAAAACAAAACTTACAGCTTCTAGACGGACTCCTGCATGGGTTTTTGTGCGGTTCTGTGAAGCATGGGCAAATGACCATCTTTATCCTTCGTCCTTCGAGAAGCCGAGCACGAATTGGCCTTTTTGATCGAAGAGGGGTGCTCCCAATAGGCGATGAGGCCATCTCACACATCCTTCGTGAGCTCAGTGGGCTTTCCCTCATACCCGTAGATCTCCCACTTGTCCTTCCAATCGGAGACTGTGTTGCAGAGGCGGATCTTTGCCTTTGCAACGAATTCCACCTTCACCCTCCCAGTGATTCCCAAAGACCAATGTCACTTTTGCTGAAACACAAAATTTTTGAAAAAATTACAATTAATAAT
>NW_013635034.1:0-370 GCF_000695525.1 Brassica oleracea var. oleracea
GCATTTTGATACGAGCAGGAACATTTGCAGCTGGTATATGAGATTTATTTATCGTCTTGGTATCTGCAAATGCATCAGGTAGTTGGTTAGCTATACTCTGTAAATGCATAATTCGTAACTTCTAGTTCTGACTCTTTAGTAGGAGGATCAAGATACAACAATGATGGTACACTCCATTTTATATCACTTCCAACATTTTTGTTTTCTCTCCCTAGAACTGGGAATACATTTTCGTCAAAATGACAATCAGCAAAACGTGCTGTAAAGACGTCACCAGTCTGTGGTTCTAGGTATCTTATAATTGATGGAGAATCACAACCAACATATATTCCCAACCTTCTTTGTGGTCCCATCTTTGTTCGTTGTGGTG
>NW_013635035.1:0-370 GCF_000695525.1 Brassica oleracea var. oleracea
TGGGTGTGTGTGCTATGTACTGGTGCCAGGAAAGATGAGAAACAAACATGAAGCAAAGAGCACTAAGGCTATGCTTATTGGATATTCCGCATCTCAAAAGGGATACAAGTGCTTTGATCCCACTGCTAGAAGAGTCTTGGTGTCTAGGGATGTGAAGTTCATGGAAGATAAAGGGTATTATGAAGAGAAGAATTGAGAGGAGCTTGAAGAACTTTCTCAACCATCAGATAGAGTTGCTAGTTTGAGAAATATAGAAGAACTCGGTATTGGCGTGTCCCATGATCAGAGCAGGCATGGAGATCCTACCTAAGTGGCCGCTGAATAACCATCCCACTTTGAACATGAGGGGGGAAGTGAATCTGAAGCTGAA
>NW_013635036.1:0-370 GCF_000695525.1 Brassica oleracea var. oleracea
TGATTAGTTCATCGTCTTTCCCGTGAAGATTGGAGAAAAATGTAAAACAAGACATGGATCTTGGTTCGTTGCTATGTATAAACAAACGGTAATGATTACACTACTATAATATGGGTTTTTCATCTGCAATTAATTATGCTCCATATTTAAGTTCAAATACTATCTAAACTACGTTCTGCTTTTTAGGAAACCTTAGACTTTCACTTTGTCAAACAAGTAGTTACAACACAACATATATTGGTCTTACTCACTCTCATGTGAATACCAGTTCCTCTCCTTGCGAATGCAATTAAACAGATAAATATGAATCTTGGTTTAGGTCTTATCCACTGATCATCATGCTTTGAAATAATTGAATATATTGATATTG
>NW_013635037.1:0-370 GCF_000695525.1 Brassica oleracea var. oleracea
GTGTTTTTTCACAGTCAATTTAATATAAATCACTTCACTTCTAATTTGAATGCGCTCCTTTAATATGCTAGAACCTATGTCTAAAAGTTTTATTTTGGTATTTGGGTTTTACCATTTGAAGAATGCAGCTTATTATGTTGGGATTATGGTTTAGAGCTTGTTATTACTTCTTAGTTAGTTGTGATTATGGTATAGATTTTGTAATGAGATGCTTCGTTATCTAAGTGGTTGGCATTCTGGCCTAAGAGTGCTCCAAAAGATAAAACTTTTATCACACAGCGATGCCAAATTTTGGACACTGCCTCAATACATCAACACAAAGACACTTCGTGGGTGTGTGACTTCTTTTCTTCACAAAACCCTAAGACAG
>NW_013635038.1:0-370 GCF_000695525.1 Brassica oleracea var. oleracea
CCCGAAGTAGACTTGCTAGAATCAACATCTCCAGACATGTCAGAATCTGTGAAACTGGCCAGTAAAGGCTTCTTACCCCCAAATGTAATCTTCAGATCAGAAGTCCCTCTGAGATATCTCAAAATCCACTTCACAGCATTCCAATGTTCTCTTCCTGGATTGGAGATAAACCTGCTGACAACTCCAACGGCGTAAGCTAAATCTGGTCTTGTACAGACCATGGCATACATCAAACTACCCACTGCAGAAGCATATGGAACCTTCTCCATATCTTCTTTCTCTGCATATGTCTTCGGACTTTGTTGATTGCTCAGTCTTAAGTATGGAGCAAGAGGAGTACTCAACACTTTAGACTTGTCCATGTGAAACC
>NW_013635039.1:0-370 GCF_000695525.1 Brassica oleracea var. oleracea
TCAGTGTTTTCAGTCAAATTCTAAATTAGAAATGTAAACACATCTTAGTTACCTTTCTTTTGGATTGGACCTTCACACCATTTAACAAGAATCTTTTTGGAGCAATCTCACTCAATTTCTCTCACGATAAGTTTCTCAAATATTTTTTTTTGACACAGAGTTTCTCAAATATATTATACATACTGTATATATTTGAATTTTTTTTGTTGAAACATTTTTTATACATATATATTTTTATACAGTATTAGAAGTACTTGAAATCATTTTGAGATACCCAAAATAAACTATAGTTTTATATAATTTTTGAGAACTCTTGTAAAAATTCTCCACTGAATATATTCTTACAAAATCGCATTACGCGCAGGGCCGG
>NW_013635040.1:0-370 GCF_000695525.1 Brassica oleracea var. oleracea
ACTTTTTTTTTGAAACACAAACATTCAGAATATAACAAACAGATGTCTTTATACACGATTTATTCTGTTGGTAAATTTAGATAAATGTCGGTTGCTTGAATCTCCTAACTTAAATTTCTTAATTTTGTTCTCTCCTTTTTGTTATAGTTTTCACTTTTCACTTGAGATTTTTCACGCAATGAATGAGTAATCAATATATGTTGACACAGGTTTTGTAAGCATTCCCAAGGATCTCACGTCATATCTGTTTGACATTGGTCGTTTTGTTTATGAAGCAAAAGTTCAAAACGCGTTCCTCCTAACAGTCTAAAACACACACATATACACACACACAAAAGTAGATATTTACTAATTAGTAATTACATACTAA
>NW_013635041.1:0-370 GCF_000695525.1 Brassica oleracea var. oleracea
CCCCAAACCCCATATTCCTTATTTTCTACTTCATCTATTCCAAACCCCATCTTTATTTTTAGGTTTTGTCGTTATTTCCTCGTTGTCTTACGTTGTATTTACGACGATTTCATCCTACGTGGTTTTAACGACGAATTCATCGTACGTGGTATTTACGACGATTTTGTCCTACGTGGAATTAACGAGTCCCGCGTTCTGTATTTTTATATTTCCTCGTTATTTCCTCGTTGACCTACGAGTCCTTTACGACGATTTTTTGTTACGTGGAATTAACGAGTGTTATGTTTAATTCCCTTGAATCCGAAACCCCAAACCCAATATTTCTTATTTTCTACTTCATATACTCCAAACCCCATCTTTATTTCCATTC
>NW_013635042.1:0-370 GCF_000695525.1 Brassica oleracea var. oleracea
TTTGACCATCATCATATATTAGTAAATGAGGAAACTATGCATTAAAGTAATATTTTTATATTTATTGAATTTTTTTCAAAATCTATGTGTTAATCCCTACGAAAATATTGAGTTTTACGTTAAACGATCTATATACTGAAGCTTATAATTCTTACTGTTGTTTTAAAATTTCTAACCACATTCTACATTTTTATTAATGTATGTTAAACTCTCTTTCGTGGTATATGGGAATCGTTATAATTTTTTAATCAATTAATTTAGTAAAACATCTTATACTCCCTATATTAATGGACCAACCATTATAAAATTGTTATTCTCTAGAGGAATGGAGACAACAAAGGTTCCAAACCTCTTTGACCATCATCATATA
>NW_013635043.1:0-370 GCF_000695525.1 Brassica oleracea var. oleracea
GGATTTCAGCTGCATCATATTATGTGTCATCAAAAAGAAGCGGAATATCAAATTCCTCGTCATCATAGCATCTTCAAGCCTACGAGTTGGCCCCCTGATTTTGTTTACTTCTCCGGGAAGACCACCATCTCCCATCCAAGGATTACAATCCTCTGGCTTCTCAACTTTTGCTTTGTTATCTCCACCGCTACCACCACCAACTTCAATCTAGTGGCCAAAACAAATGTTGGTGTCACAAAAGTAAAACTGTGGTCCATTTTTTTTCTTCAACCCTTCAACAATATTATCCTCGTTGAAGACAACATTTACAGCATTAGAACCGCCATAATCCCCATCTAATAATGGTTTCCAAAACTCCTTATCATAATCT
>NW_013635044.1:0-370 GCF_000695525.1 Brassica oleracea var. oleracea
AATTTAAATTCGAAAATATAAAATTAAAATTAAAATTGAAAACATTTAGATAATATTCAAAGTTGTACAAAAAAAAATAAAACATTCTGAGTTTTTGAAAAAAAAAAAAACTACGGGTCTGGCACGTTTGGGAACACCTCGTTCGGGTACATCCTCTGCATTATCTCCATCATTTGCTGGTTCAACCTCCTCTGTGCCTCATAGCCCGCCTGTTGAGCCGCCATCTGGGTCTCCAACAAAGATATGCGATCATCCTTGTCCTTCAACTGAGCAGTAAGTACTTCTGGATCAATAAAGGGCGGTGGTGCAGAAAAAGGAGAAACCGACTGGGAGGGACGACCCAAACCAACCAAACGTCACTTCTTCTTTG
>NW_013635045.1:0-370 GCF_000695525.1 Brassica oleracea var. oleracea
ACAACACTAAAGATCATAGGCTTCAGTATATAGAGCATTTACCCAAACTTTAATATTTTTGTAGGGGTTAACCCATAGATATTGAGAAAAATTTAAAAATATGAAAATACTGTTTTAATGCATAGTTGCACCTTCACCAACATATGATGAAGTTCAAAGAGGTTTGAAACTTTTTTTGTCTCCGTTTCTCTAGCGAATAACGATTTTATAGTGGTTGATCCACCAATTTAGGGACTGTTATGAAGTTTTAGTAAATTAATTGACAAAAAATTAAAACGATGTCCATGTACCATGGAAGAGAGTTTAATATACATTAATACAGCTTAGAATGTTTTTAGAACTTTTAAAACAACACTAAAGATCATAGGCT
>NW_013635046.1:0-370 GCF_000695525.1 Brassica oleracea var. oleracea
TCTCTGATTCTTTAGCATGGGATTCCCGTGAATATGCAGTCAACGCTATTAGAGGTATTCCAGACGAAAGTTATGGGAAAATACCAAAATACTTGCACATGCTGCGAGAGGCCAATCCGGGTACACATTCCTCTTATGAGACTGACGTCAATCTTAGATTTTGATATCTGTTTATAGCATTCGGTCAATCGATCAGAGGCTTAAGCAAGTCATGAGGCATGTCATTGTTGTCGATGGAACATTCTTGAAGTGTAAATTCAAAGGGGTGCTACTGGTTGCAACTGCTATAGATGGAAATTCAACTTTATATCCTATTGCATTTAGGATAGTAGACTCTGAGAATGAACAGTCTTGGGAATGGTTTATGAGA
>NW_013635047.1:0-370 GCF_000695525.1 Brassica oleracea var. oleracea
GTATCCAAATACATCTACTTACATCGCGATTCATCCTGGTTTGATTAAAATTATGAGGAAGTCGTTTAATTCCCAAAAAGGAAAACTGGGATCACCTGATTTGAAAGTGGGATAAGTTCTTCATGCCAACTCCTATGAGATTTATTACACTTCCTGGTGATTCTACACTACTTTATGTATCCAAATACATCTTCTTACATCGCGATTCATCCTGGTTTGATTAGAATGACGAGGAAGTTGTCATATTCCCAAACAGGAAAACTAGGATCACCTGATTTAAAAGAGGGATAACTTCTTCACCCTAACTCCTATGAGATTTATTACACTTCCTGGTGATTCTACACTACTTTATGTATCCAAATACATCTTC
>NW_013635048.1:0-370 GCF_000695525.1 Brassica oleracea var. oleracea
ACTGATGTGTTCGCGAAGGCGAAGTCCGCTGAGCTACATCCATCTATGCCTCCTCTGGTCAAGACATCGACCACTTTCTTCATGAACTTGGCTGAAGTCTTTGCTTGCTTCTTCACCGTCTTGCTCAGTGCCTTGCACTTGTCCTTCAGCTTTTCTATTGTCCTGTCTTGTGCCTTGTTCCATCTCTGAAGTCGACCAATATGCTCATGAGCATCACGAAGCGCACCAGGAGGAAGAACCCCATCATGTGGCTTGAAGTAGTACCGCGGAGGTCCATAGACAGGTACAGATGCTTCCCTAGGAGGTTCGTAATGTCTCGTCGAAACACTTCTTTTCCTTGGTGGAGCAATGGGACCGAGAGACCCGTGTT
>NW_013635049.1:0-370 GCF_000695525.1 Brassica oleracea var. oleracea
AATTCTAAAAAAATAATGTATAATATTGTATTACATTATTTAAAGAAGAAAAAATGACTAGGATAGCACTAAAAAGTTTTTGTCACAAATATAGCATTTAAGAATAAAAATGACCAAAATAACACTTAATGTTTTACCAAAAGAGACAAATATACACTTATACTCTAACGGTAAACTAATTTAGACATTAAGGTTTAGAGTTAAAAGGTGGGGTTTAGGATTTAGGGTTTAGGATTTAGGGTTTAGACGGTTTACGGTTTAGAGTTTAGGGTTTAGGGTTTAGAGTTGGGGAGTGGGGTTTAGGGTTTATAGTTGGGGAGTGAGGTTTAGGGTTTAGGGTTTAGAGTTAAGGGGTGGGGTTTAGGGTTTA
>NW_013635050.1:0-370 GCF_000695525.1 Brassica oleracea var. oleracea
CAGAAACGGGACACACGGAGATGTCGGGAAAGTAGACATGTGTGTCCAAAACCCCGCGCCCAGGAACCCCAGTTGGAAATGGGGAAGGGGCGGGTGTTTCAATTGGTATCAGAGCCAGGTTAAGGTCCCTTAATACTAACTTAAGGGATCAGCGTTTCCGATATTACCCATTTCCATTATGGTTCTGATAGACCGTCATAGCTAACGTTGAAGGAAAAATTCGAACAGCTCAGAGTCTCCGGTCAAGATCAGGTCAACAAAAAGTCCTCGTACCGTAGTGTAGTGGAGTTTCAGAGATTCAGGAATGGGTAACAAGGAGTTGCAAGGCAAGTATACAGAGGGATTAGTCGCCTAGCAAGGCAAGTTAAGG
>NW_013635051.1:0-370 GCF_000695525.1 Brassica oleracea var. oleracea
CCTCGGAATTTCCTCGGTAATTACCGAGGGTATTCCGAGGAAACATGATTCCTCGGAATATTTTCATTTAACCGGATAAACCAAGCCGCCAAATATTTCGCGAAAATTGAATTAATGAATTCCGAGGAAATTCCGACGGAAGTATTTAATTATTCCAAGAAAATTCCGACGGATATTTTCCGTCGGACGCCTCACTTTATTAGGTCGAACCAGATCTTCTTCCCCATTTCTCTCTTCCTCTCCGCCGAAGCTCTCTTCCTCTCCGCCGTTTCCTCCATTCTCTCTCCACGATTTCCGGCGAATCCGCCCTAATCCTTCTCAACTTCAGTCACTGCATCATGTATGAACCCTATCTCACTCTCTTAGGTTA
>NW_013635052.1:0-370 GCF_000695525.1 Brassica oleracea var. oleracea
ATTTTTAAAAGATTAAAATTTTCCATTATTAACTCATATAATATGTACTGAAATGTAAAATAAATCTTCTAAGAACAATTTTTTAAATAAATACACATATATATATATATATATATATATATATATTTTAGAAACGGAAAATATTTAATCAATATATTTATTATAAGCTATATAATATTTTTATAATAATATGATAAAAACTGTAAAATTATTTTAAATCAAACACATGTAAAAATTTATTGTGCCCCATATAAGATATTTTTCTAGATCCGCCCTTGGAGCTTAGAGCACTTACATTGGTTTAGATATCCAAAGGGTTCTCGACCAATTAAAATTAATATTTATAACATACTTTTTATATAATTAAATC
>NW_013635053.1:0-370 GCF_000695525.1 Brassica oleracea var. oleracea
ATATAAGGGGTCCTAGGCGAGAGGCATGGAGAGGGACTTTTTCTCAGGGCAAACTTAGTGTTGCAGGCAGAGATCCAGATTACTCAAAGGCTTGACTGAGGTTCAAGAGTTCGGACTGGACAGGTCGAACGGATGGCCACGGGAGCGGTTAGACGAGTGCGATGGGTGGGAGGAGAATTCGGCCGGATTGTACCTGAAACAAAAGGGAGTGAGTGTAGGAGGATCGGCCGGTTTGTACCTGAAACAAGAGGGAGTGATTTTTATGAGTTTAATGGATTAAAAATGAAGAAAAGAGAGTATATTAACTGAGAAATAAAGAACATAAACAAATATGAATTTTTATGGGTTTTTATTTCTAGTGGCCGATTCT
>NW_013635054.1:0-370 GCF_000695525.1 Brassica oleracea var. oleracea
ATGCCTAAATCGCTCTAAGTGCTAAGTTTGCTCTGAAAAAGTCCTCCCCATGCCTCTTGCCTAGGACTCCTTATATACTGGCTCCTATGTCGGTTTACGATTTTTCTCTTCTGCCCTTAAGCCGCCATAGCATAAAAATGGAGATATTCTATTTTTTCCGATCTTCGTAATTGTCTTCAAAATTTTGTATTTATCCGCGGAAACTCGACATTTTATCTTTCCTTGCGAACCAAGCGTAAACCGTCATGCGGCTTATGGGCTGTTGGTTAAGAAATCGTAAATTGGGCCTCGGGTCATGTCTTAGGTCCCTTTAGGCCATCTTTTTACTCGAAGCGTTTATTACGGCTTCTTTCGATAAAGAACGAACTTT
>NW_013635055.1:0-188 GCF_000695525.1 Brassica oleracea var. oleracea
AAGTGGGTATTCGTGAGAAAAGTAAATGAGAAAAATGAAGTAACACGTTATAAAGCCCAATTAGTTGCTCAAGGTTTTTCCCAGAGACCGGGAATTGATTTTGAGGAAACGTATTCCCCGGTAATGGATGCAATTACGTTTAGATTTTTGATGAGCCTAACGGCGTCTAAAAATCTTGAGATGCATCT
>NW_013635056.1:0-370 GCF_000695525.1 Brassica oleracea var. oleracea
TGCGGTTTCGGCGGAAAAACTCGATTTTGCGGTTTCGGCGGGAAAACTCGATTTGACGGTTTCGGCGGAAAACTCGTTTTTGCTGTTTTGTAGTTTTGGCGGGAAAACTCGATTTGCCGGTTTCGGCGGGAAAACTCGATTTGACGGTTTCGGCGGAAAACTCGTTTTTGCTGTTTTGTAGTTTTGGCGGGAAAACTCGATTTGCCGGTTTCGGCGGGAAAACTCGATTTGACGGTTTCGGCGGAAAACTCGTTTTTGCTGTTTTGTAGTTTTGGCGGGAAAACTCGATTTGCCGGTTTTGACAGGAAAACTCGATTTTGCAATTTTGGCGGGAAAACTTGATTTTGTGGTTTTGGTGGAAAAACTCAAA
>NW_013635057.1:0-370 GCF_000695525.1 Brassica oleracea var. oleracea
TCATTTCCCACAACTATCTTCCTCACAACACACAAACGGAAAAAAAATCAAAAAAAAAAATTTCAAAAAAAAATCTAAGAAAAAAATGGTCTGTGGCGGTAGTATTTACGAGTTACGGAGTTGGATGTATTTGCACAAAGATTCCGACGGGAGGGTGACGAACGCATTTCTGAGCGGGCTAGAGATATTCATGCACCAGACGGGCTGTACACCGATCACGCAGGAAAGCGGTAAGATGTTCTGCCCCTGTCGGAAATACAAGAATTCAAAATTTGTATGTAGTGAAACTGTATGGAAGCATTTAGTAAACATAGGATTTACATCACAGTACTACATTTGGTATCAACATGGAGAGGGTTATGGGGGAAAT
>NW_013635058.1:0-146 GCF_000695525.1 Brassica oleracea var. oleracea
AATCGTGTTACATTAATCAAGACAGAGTTTACAATATATAAGAAGAGACTTAAGGGTTTTCAGAAACCATAAGCATGTGAAGTCAAGGATAAGGTTTGGTTTAATTCAAACTGAGCCAATAGGAGAGGCCACACGCTTTTGGGATC
>NW_013635058.1:178-370 GCF_000695525.1 Brassica oleracea var. oleracea
GTCCCAGCCTGTCAAGATAAGACCCAGCTCCCTTAGCCATCCAAACGGTCATCTCTTCATGGTAAAATCCCCTTTGGCCGTTAACTCCTTTTACTCGGGTAAAAGGTGACTTGGGCGAGTTATGGATCGACCATGGTCCGGAGGTTACGGCCTGTACGGCCTTGTACGGCCTGGTCGATCCCTAACCCATCT
>NW_013635059.1:0-370 GCF_000695525.1 Brassica oleracea var. oleracea
TCTACCACTACTACTTGCAGGGCAAGCCAGTCGAAGTGGTTCTTCCAGACCAGAGACTGACGAGCATAGAGAGATCTGGAGCTATCAGCTTCAACTTATTCCAAGAAGACTTTCTTGGAGAACACGGGTCTCTCGGTCCCATTGCTGCACCAAGGAAAAGGAGTGTTCCGACGAGATACGACTTCACAAAACCTCCTAGGGAAGAATCTGTACCCATCTATGGACCCCCACGCTACTACTTCAAGCCACATGATGGAGTTCTTTCCCCTGGTGCGCTTCGTGATGCTCATGACCACATTAGCAGACTTCAGCGATAGAACAAGTGATATCTTGCATATTTACATTGTCTTATTCATTTATTCATGTGCAT
>NW_013635060.1:0-370 GCF_000695525.1 Brassica oleracea var. oleracea
GATGGATTCTTTTGCTGCAAGAGTTTGATTTAGAGATCAAGGACAAGTCAGGAGTTGAGAATGATGTAGCTGATCAGTTGTCCAGGCTGAGAGTGGAGTGTGGCATTCCAATAGATGAAGGACTCCCTGAGGAACAGATCATGGCTATTGGAGCAGTGATAGCAGTTTGTGAGACTGGAAGGAAGCTTGAAGAAGTCAAGGCAACAGAAGAGAAGGAACCTTGGTATGCTGATTTGGTGAATTACCTAGCCATAGGAAAAGAGCCTTTGAATCTTGTGGGTTATGCCAAGAAGAAGTTCTACAAGGATGTGAAGAGATACTGTTGGAACCGAAATTCGCACTGTCGATTTCCGTTTAAATAAGGAAACTA
>NW_013635061.1:0-370 GCF_000695525.1 Brassica oleracea var. oleracea
CAGAAGAGTTATAGATGTTTATTAGGATTGATCGGTTAGGGAGAAAAAGAAACGACGAAGAGGAAGACCAAACGAATCAACACCCGTGAAAGGGTATTAGAATTTCAATATTTTGGGTTTCAATGGGCCAAACGAACAAAATTATTTGACGGATCAAACGAAATAAAAAGCCCAACCGAATACTAATTTGGTGGCTTACGTGGCAAAAACAGATGACGCTATTGGTGGATTTTTAGATCTGACGTGGACAAGCTATCTGATCAATATATTCTCCTTTTAATAGTGTTAGATTCTAGGGCAGTTTGTGATACTAGGGCAATTTCTAGGTGAAAAGACTCAAAATGCCCTCTTAAAAGCGTAACTAAAGAGT
>NW_013635062.1:0-370 GCF_000695525.1 Brassica oleracea var. oleracea
TTATTCTGAAAGTCGAGGTAGGAACCGTTATCGTTTGAAAATTTATCATTCACGGTCTGAAGTTATCCAATTTTCACTTGAACAAATCAGGAAGCTTGATAAACGACCCAACGACACCTGATCAACAAGTTGTCGAGTTCACAAGTCCGTACGAGTCAACGTTGAGAAACGGCTATATCGCTGTCGCGATACGGCATGAATCACAAATTCTACGATCGCTCGCAGTCAAGATATCTGTCGAGTTTCTTACACCTTCTCGGACCGCGACTCCCGGAGTTATCGAATGACCGGGAAGCAATATAAGCGAAGCGGAATTCGCAAAAAAGGAGAAACAGGCGGAGTCTTAATAAACAAGAAACCGCAATGGGTT
>NW_013635063.1:0-105 GCF_000695525.1 Brassica oleracea var. oleracea
AGCTCCCACAGCATAGTCACTAGCATCACACATGATCTCAAAGGGGAAATCCGAATCTGGTGGCTGCACAATGGGGGCACTAACCAGCTTGTCTTTCAACTTCTT
>NW_013635063.1:255-370 GCF_000695525.1 Brassica oleracea var. oleracea
CCAACCATAACATCGATCTTAGCCTTATCCACCTCAATCCCCTTCTCTGAAATCTTGTGTCCCCGCATAATCCCTTCCTTAACCATGAAGTGACATTTCTCCCAATTCAGCACAA
>NW_013635064.1:0-162 GCF_000695525.1 Brassica oleracea var. oleracea
TCCCTCCTGGACTTAAACCCTATCTTTGCACACTCATCAGACCACTTCTGAAACCTTAAGACTCTCCCAAAGCCTTAACATACAATCTCCGAAGATCTTGCCATGTCTTTGCACAAGCACCAACTCAACTCATCACTTTTGCTTCTCCACTTCTTCTCTTCA
>NW_013635064.1:198-370 GCF_000695525.1 Brassica oleracea var. oleracea
TTTATGTATCCAAATCAAGCTTCTTACAAAGTGATTCATTCTGGTTTGTTTGGAACGACGAAGAAGCTGTGCTATTCCCAAACTGGGAAACTGAAATCACCTGATTTCAGAGTGGGATAACTTCATCATGCCAACTCCTATGAGATTTACTCAACTTCCTGGTGATTCTCCA
>NW_013635065.1:0-370 GCF_000695525.1 Brassica oleracea var. oleracea
CCTATCGTAAGCAATGGCTTTTTGGAAAAGAATTGCTACATATTTTGAGGCAAGTTCACAGGTTGCTGGTTTGCAGAAGAGAGACTCAACTGGCTGTAAATCGAGGCGGGGGAAGCTTAATGAGGGCGTGTGCAAGTTTGTAGGGTGCTATGATGCAGCAACTAAACAAAAATCTAGTGGGCAAAGTGAGGATGATGTTTTAAAGCTGGCTCATCAGATATTCTTCAATGATTACAAGAGCAAGTTCACACTTGAGCATGCTTGGTTGGAGCTGAGGCATGATCAAAAATGGTGTGGAGGTCTGGCGAGTAAAAATGGTGTGTCATCTAAGAGAAGAAAGGTTGATAACCAAACAGGACAGTCATCAACG
>NW_013635066.1:0-370 GCF_000695525.1 Brassica oleracea var. oleracea
AGAACGAACTTTCTGCGTTTTTTACCGTAAAGTTTGATCGATGACTTAGAATGGCGAAAAACATGAAATGAGTTCGCTACGGTCTTCGGGAGATAGCATCGAAGGGTAGACGAGAATGCATGGACTAATGTCGTATCGACGTTTTGGAAGAGCTCGGTCGCTACGCAGCGATCGACCGAAAAGGACGCTCGGTCGCTACGTAGCGACCAAGCTTCGGCTTGGGCTCGGTCGCTACGTAGCGACCGAGCGGAACGAACGCTCGGTTGCTACGTAGCGACCGAGCTTCGGCTCGAGATCGGTTGCTACGTAGCGACCGAGCGGGACTAGGCATGGGCATTCGGAGTCCCAATCGGGTTTCGGTTTTATCCAT
>NW_013635067.1:0-370 GCF_000695525.1 Brassica oleracea var. oleracea
CCACAAAGATGATGATGCTGATGATGAACTTGAATCCCGATTTCAAAATTTTTTCCAGTAGCTTTGGAATGATTATTTTAGCGAAACACCCACCTACCCGGACTATTTATTCCGCCGACGTTTTCGAATGAACAAGCCATTGTTCTTACGTATTGTGCATCGTCTCTCCACAGAAGTAGAGTATTTTCAACCATCAGAAGATGCAACCGGACGGTCAAGTCTATCACCACTCCAAAAATGTACTGCAGCAATTCGTCAATTGGCATATGGTGGTGGAGCAGATACAGTTGACGAATATGTACGACTAGGAAAACAACGGCTCAAAAATGTTTGCACCAATTTACCGCCGGAATAATCCACTTGTTTGGCG
>NW_013635068.1:0-370 GCF_000695525.1 Brassica oleracea var. oleracea
GATATTAATCACGATCTAAATAACAACTCTAACAACGATCTAAAAAAAAATTCTAAGAATGATCTAAATAACAAAGAACGAAGAAACTTATCGATATTAATCACGATCTAAATAACAACTCTAACTACGATCTAAATAACAACGAAGCTAAAAACTATGTTGGCTGAAAATCAAATACCTGCTCGTCAATTAAAAGCATCTCAAGGCCAATAAGCGTCTTCTTTAGAGGGTTCCAAGCCTCCCAGAAATGAATCAACCGGAAACGCAGCTGGGTTTCGTGGGGACCCGGTGTGACATTGCGGAAAAGCATGATTTTTTCATCATGATCGGAGGTAACAGGGGATTTTCCATTCGGTTTGATCGCCATAGA
>NW_013635069.1:0-160 GCF_000695525.1 Brassica oleracea var. oleracea
GGCGTAAACCGACCTTGGAGTCAGTATATAAGGGATCCTAGGCGAGAAGCAAGAGGGAGGATTTTTGAGAGCAAACTTAGCACTTAGAGCAATTAGGCAACTTTCCGTTTTTGTTATTTCGAGCTGCGACTCAACTAGGTTTTGCAGTCTTAGGTTGTTA
>NW_013635070.1:0-369 GCF_000695525.1 Brassica oleracea var. oleracea
AAAAAAAGCTGCTTCTCATTTTGTTAAATTATTTAGTTCAACGTTAATATTTGTTAATTTTATGTGTTTTAGATTTCATTTATTATCTAATATGAGTATATTTTAAGACATTAATTGTAATTAAGTATTTATTATTTTTAATCTCTGCATTTAATTTTACATGTAATTCTTTTTTTTTTTTTTGTAAAATAGCTATATTAATAGATCCCACTTTTTTATCAACTAATACATCCTACTATATTTTCAGACAGTTTCTTTCTTGAAAGCATTTGTTTTATTTGAATTGAAATCAAACTAAACACTAAAGATACATAAAGATGGTACCATTGTAATTTTGTGGATAAAACTAAAGCAAGAGGATACAATGTG
>NW_013635071.1:0-369 GCF_000695525.1 Brassica oleracea var. oleracea
CTTGAGACGTTGTGTAGAGGCTCCACTAGTTGAAACTTCAACATAATCCACAGCCTCTCATGCGAGTGGGAGGAGAGACATGAGAACCGGGCGGCCATGCCCTCTTTGTTTGATATTCTGCTACGGATCCTTTTAATATATATATTTATTTATTTATTTATTTATTTTGCTTTTCCATTAGAGTTTGCAAGTATACACTAGGTTGTTCAATTACCAATAAGTATTTTTCTAGGAAGAACAAGAGTTGTTAATTAAGAGTGAATCTATCTTGCATATATAACTTGTCCTAGGATGTTTGTAAATAACATGATGGTGCTCGGGAGTTTTAAACCTTTTCACCTAAATTCAACTACAAAGATGGATCAATTG
>NW_013635072.1:0-369 GCF_000695525.1 Brassica oleracea var. oleracea
ATGTATTACATAACTCTATAATGCCTATATTTATGTGGCTTATAATGTTATCACTATTGTAAAATTTGTGTTTTATAAAAACAATTATTTTGGGAACATTATTATGTAACCATACTATTTTAGATAATTTTTAATTTTATTTCTAAATTTGAAATGTATATGGAAGTTAAATTAAATTGGACCTACATAATAGATAAGATATATTTTGAGATATTTTTAAGAACAAAAATAAAGAAATACTAAAAGGAAATTATAATATATTGTACATGCAAAATAATTTAGTAGTAAAAATCTCATTTGAGAAATTGCCTGAAATACACAAAGTTGGATAAGATTTTTTATTTTCTTATTTGAAATAGAAATGGATAT
>NW_013635073.1:0-369 GCF_000695525.1 Brassica oleracea var. oleracea
GATTTGGTATGGTTTTAAGTTTAAATCATGAGTTTTTCTATACATATATCCTTATCTTGAGAATTTTCTTATAAAGAAAATTCAAGCTGGTTTGGAGTTTGATTTTTTTCCTTGGTTTAAGTTTTGGGTATTCCGGTTAAGAATTTGGAACTAAGTAAACCGGATTAAGTTTGTTAATGGTTTTGGATCTATGTTTATAAACATAAATATGTTACCCTAGTGAACCAGCTGCAAACCCAACAACTCAAAATTAACTTACCTATGGCCGAAGTGGACCAAACAAATAATAAATTAATAATATCTATTTGCTCAAGATGAATCCTGGGTTTGGTTCTTAGAAACCGAGCCAAACCGTTCTAACTCGACCCC
>NW_013635074.1:0-369 GCF_000695525.1 Brassica oleracea var. oleracea
TTTTTAACTTCCAAAACACAAATCTTAAATTATTGTTCAAAAATTAAATTATTGTTTATATTTACAAAGTACCTATTAAATTTCGATCTATAAAAAAAATTATTTGTATTTTGTAATTAAAAAAAACAAAAAACAAAACCCTAAACTAAACATGTTTTTATGTAAACATATTTTTCATAATAGTTTTAATCTTAAACTTAAATTAAAAATTTCATCATTTTAAAAATCTATAAAAAAATTTTTTGCTTATTTGTATTTTTTTAATTAAAAAAGCCAAAACCCTAAACCCTAAACATGTTATAAAATTCTAAACATAATTTTCAATTTTCAATTTTTCATAATATAATTTTAATCTTAAACTTAAATTCA
>NW_013635075.1:0-369 GCF_000695525.1 Brassica oleracea var. oleracea
TAGGCATGACTTGAGCAGCAGCAAGCACACGAATGGTTTTGGTTGTAGAAACATTCCTTCTAACAAAGTTCGCCAGTTGCAGAGCTGATTTTGCCTTTATATTATCACTCACAGGAGAAGGCTGTGTGATCTTGTTCCCGTCGTCTTCACGCACGAATATATGCTTCAACAATCTTGTCGCGTCTTTTGTCCTAGGCGCAAAGCAAGTCATGATAAAGAGTTTTGCTTCGAAAGGAAGGTCGCTTGGAATCAGCGGCTCTTGGCCATTCATGAGATCATCCACTTCATAGTTCTTATGACACCAAGGTCCCTCCCCAGTGTACATCTCCAGTACACAGCACCCCAACGACCATAAGTCGAGATCTTTCC
>NW_013635076.1:0-369 GCF_000695525.1 Brassica oleracea var. oleracea
GGAGCAAAGAAGAAGTGGAAGGGCTATACCTATCGCACCCCAGAGCAAGGCGGCGGGCAAGAGGAAAGTTCTAACCAGGAAACGAATAGCGAGAAGCCCACTTCAAACACTACTTCAAAGAAAGCCAACAACTGTCCGATCATCACCAATTGCTACTAGAAGAAAGCTGGTTGTAGACAAAGACAGTGATATTCCTTGTAATAAGGCAGGTACTAGTAACCAACGTAAGAAGACTGGGCCTCCAACTACGGTGTTCATACCGGGAAGTACCAGAGGAGGGGTGGATTTTCGGCCCCATCAAAACCCTCTTCCTTAGCTATTCTAAGCTGGAATTGTCAAGGACTGGGGAACGTCCTTACAATCCGGCGA
>NW_013635077.1:0-369 GCF_000695525.1 Brassica oleracea var. oleracea
TCGGCGCTGTGGAGAGATTGAATCGTCTGATCATATAATGCTTCATTGTTGCTTCGCTCAGGAGATCTAGAATCTAGGTGTGTGGGTGAATCCAGTTATGCTGTCGACAACCGCTACCACAAAGAGCATTATCCAGGCCTCGCAGTCTTGGAAGATCTTTCTACCGATTGGAGTCTCTGCAAACCTCATTCCCTGGATCTTCTGGAATCTATTGATTGCTCGAAACTGACTCATCTTCGAAAATAGAGATTCGACACCCGCAAAAATCCTTTGATCAGCCATTCTCTCAGCAAGGGAATGGGAACAGGCCCAACCTCTAGTAGCTCATCACACCACGATTAGAGGTGAGACTCTCTCCCCTCCGGCGCC
>NW_013635078.1:0-369 GCF_000695525.1 Brassica oleracea var. oleracea
TATGTGTTTCAAGGACCAACGGAAAATGGGCAAATTGATGTTCACTTTCAGGATCTGCATAGCGCAAGAACAACGTTCGAGCAGGCCCTGATTCATTTGGTCATCACTTTTTCTTCTTATGCTATGAGAATTTCCAAGATATTTCCTTTGCTTCAATCTGCGAGTCAACACCATCACATGTAGCGTAACATGAGTTATCCTTGGTATCATCCCGTTATCTATATCCTGAATAGAAACTAAATGGTTAGTTGGTTTAGCACCTAAATCTAAAACTGTTATTTTGTTTGTTTGTTTGTTTAGCCATACGCTTTCTCTTTGTGTGTTTGGTATAATCAGAGGATCATGGTGTGTATTGCCTCTCTCTCTCTC
>NW_013635079.1:0-369 GCF_000695525.1 Brassica oleracea var. oleracea
ATGCTACAAGTCTCCCCCACTTAGGATGAATTCGTCCTCGAATTCTGTTGTGGTTTAGACCTTGTTACCTGACTAAGTTTTTCCACCAAACTTAGACATTCTTAAATCATGAGATGCATCGTTTGGTTTCTCCCAACCTAAACGTCTGATTTTTATCAACATGTCCCAACATGTCTCAAGTCTCCCCCACTTGATAGGGACTTAACCAAAAATCCTATCAAGTAGTCCATTCTGGTTTTTGCTTATGGCACCTTTACTTGGCTACTCTAACCACAGTCTAGGCCCATTAAGCACACATACCAGTGTTACTTGTAATCATATCCAAAGACAAACCTTGTGTCACTGGCCGAACTCTCTAGGTTGCGGCTC
>NW_013635080.1:0-369 GCF_000695525.1 Brassica oleracea var. oleracea
TTAAGTTGGGTTTAAATATGTTTGTGTTATTTACATAAAATTTAAATTGTATAAATACTAAAACTGAATTCTTAGTGTTGTTGTTGTTTTAATCTCTTAGTGTTTGATTTATATTGCTTTCATTTTTATTATTTTAAAGTGTTTAAAATATTCTTTTCTAAAATGCGTATTGATTAAATTATGTATTATGACATTTAAAATAAATAAGCATTTTAAAATAAAATTTTAACACTAAAATATTTATTAAATTAAAATCTTAATGGGCTTAAATGATTATAACATAAGAAGCATTCGACATTAAGAATATAAACGAAAATTACTAAACATATATAATGAAAGATAAATGTAACAAATCTCCATTGAAATAAT
>NW_013635081.1:0-369 GCF_000695525.1 Brassica oleracea var. oleracea
GGGTTCTCCATTCCTTTTATATTTCGATCCTTAGAATCAAACCGATTGTCAGTTAGAGAGATGGACTAAGATTTGTATTTTGTTGGCTGCTTAAAATATTCTTACACTTACGCAGTTGGTTGTAGTTTAGCGTTGATTAAAGCTTCGTAGACACTTCCAATGGTAATTTCAGTATCGGTTCTGAAATTGGGAAATAGAAAACGTTTTAGAAATTTCACGGAATAACACTGTACACAAACAACGGAGAAGACGAACCTGAGAGGTGAAGCACACAAAGAACGGAGAAGACGAACCTGAGAGGTGAAGCAGAGGAAACCTTTATTCTGCGTTTGAGGCGGCTGGAAGAATCTATATGTTTACGGAATGACA
>NW_013635082.1:0-369 GCF_000695525.1 Brassica oleracea var. oleracea
TTTGATTAGAAATGCTTTCTGAATACCTTTTAGTTAGATTATAAATTACTTCTTATTAGATGTGTAAGAATCTTACTTTATGATTTGAAAAACTGTTGCGAGAATGATATTTTCAGATTTTATCTTGAATATTTCTTATTTCATTCAATAGTATTCGTTTTTAACCTTTTTTGGCTAAAAATGTTAAGAAGTGTGGATAACACACAATATTCTTTTTGTAAAAAGAGAAAGAATAGTTTGCTATGTCTTCACCACATGGCTGCGTCTTAAACCATAATAATAACGACATAACTTATGATAAATTCACTCCACCCTTTAAAATCAATCAAATTGACACATAGATTATTAATTAAAAAACATTAAATTAAA
>NW_013635083.1:0-369 GCF_000695525.1 Brassica oleracea var. oleracea
GAACCTGGTTCTAATGAAGAGATTGTTCAGTTTGCTTGTACCCGTTTCAAGGCCGAGTACCCCATCTTCGACAAGGTAACCACTTTTCTTGTTCATTACTCTAATTCAACAAGTTAACTAGTCTTCTTATGTTACCATCTTGGGGTTAGTTCCTTGAAACATGAGTCATCCCACGTTGATATAAATAAGTATTAGTTTCAGGTGCTTTTCGCTAGTAAACACAATATGTCATGACAGAACACTGTCTCTCTGGATATCATTCGGACTTGATACATAATAACAATTTCTTATAGACTTTTTCTAGTATTTGTTTGTCTGTGTAGTGAGGCCATTCAGTTGTTACTTGTTAGTATTGGACTTGATTTTGGA
>NW_013635084.1:0-369 GCF_000695525.1 Brassica oleracea var. oleracea
ATGCTCTCTGTTTCGCGACTCTGCACTACCGCGTCTGCAGTTTGCGTTTCTGAAATTGTCTCAGGCGTTGACGTGATCTGATCTCCATCGACTGCTCCAGTCTGTGCGATCTCAGTTCCATCAACTACGTCCTCCTCAAGTACTGTTCTGTCTCGAACAACTTCACCTTGCCCATTATCATCCTCACTTCTCCCCCTGGATTCCACAGCCGGTAGATCGCAAAGAGTTTCACCAAGGTCATGAAGAACTGGGGAGACCACAACGCTCGCTGGTTCACTTGTGTCTGCATCATACGGGAACACGCTTTCTGTAAACACGACATCACGAGACACAAAGTACTCCTGACTCTCAAGATCATACAACTTCCAT
>NW_013635085.1:0-369 GCF_000695525.1 Brassica oleracea var. oleracea
TGAGTCCATAAGTCCTTCTTGTCCTACCCATCTCTTATCAAAGCGGAAAGATTTCCTAAATTTAATGACTTTATCATCAATCGTTGCGACTATCGGTCGATGATCCGACCCTACCATACGTAAATACTCGACGAAAGAGTATGGAAACAGATTATGCCAATCATTATTCCCAAGTGCCCGGTCCAGACGACATTTTACCACTTGACGATGTCTCCGACCACTCCATGATAAAGTATTACCAACACTAGGAAATTCCATTAAGCCACAATTATCTATCATATTATTAAAATCTACAAATGTATCTGGATGCCGAAGGTTACCACCTTCTTTTTCATGATTGCCTCTAATCTCATTTAAATCTCCAATAAT
>NW_013635086.1:0-369 GCF_000695525.1 Brassica oleracea var. oleracea
GCCATGATCCAGGTTCTGGGAAAAGCGCCATTCTTGTAAAGTGAAAAAGAAACAATTAGTAATAATAACTAGTAAACAAATAACATCATAGTTTTATCATAAACAGATTCCTAAACTACATATCTAACAATATAACCATGAACTTATTGGAATACCAATCAGGATGGGAGATAAGAAACATTACCTTGGAAATTTGGTGAAATGAGAGAAGCTGAAAAGGTTAAAGATTAGTCCTCTATATGTAATAGATTGCCTCGTAAACCTATCCCTGTAAAATTAGCCGGGAAATTAAAATGAAATGAAATTTGGAAGCGGGAAAAAGGATCTAGAGAACGATTAATTACTGACAACAGAGGGCAATCCTTCTCG
>NW_013635087.1:0-369 GCF_000695525.1 Brassica oleracea var. oleracea
ATTGGCCTCAGGCCTCACATAATTTATCAAAATTTGGGGCCCCAAATCTCCAAAATTTCTCTTGGTTTTATAGTTCAAAAATAAATTTATTTATGTTTCTTATCTGATTTCAAAACGAAATATCAACAAGAAAATATGCTTTTCTTTCCTTCATTTTATATGTTTAATTTTGTCTATTCAAGTTTAAAGACCACATCTATCCTTTTTTATCAAATTTGTTTCCACACAACCTTCTTACACTCACATTTTATAATTATTTTGTCACATTTAGTGGTGTGAACATTGGTTAACATGATGTAGTTTCATTTTTATAAGATATATGAAAATATATATTTTTTAGTATTTTTATTAAATGAGTATTGTTTTTTT
>NW_013635088.1:0-369 GCF_000695525.1 Brassica oleracea var. oleracea
TTTTTCTTTCTTTTGAAATTTATTTATTAAAATTTTATGATATGGTTTAAATTATAAGTTACTTTCTCATAAACGAAAACAAATCTCATGCATCACTAACTTGGTTGCGAAGAATGTTGGTGTTGATCCTTCATTTACACAGTTATACGGTTAGAGCTGACCTTAATATTAATTAAGCGGCAAGACACCAATACAAGCAAATTAAACATGGAGTTGAGGTCTTAATTCATATTAAGTATTATAGGGGCCAACTTTTCAGAAAAGAAATTATGTAGTGTAATAGTTTTTCCTCAACTTTGATTTAATAACCACACAAGCATAGTCGAATGGTGCAGCAGGTTTGGAAATGTGTTAAAACATGTAAAATTC
>NW_013635089.1:0-369 GCF_000695525.1 Brassica oleracea var. oleracea
GTGTAAGTCATCCCGACGTAGTAGAGATTCTGATCCAGCACCGGCCTATCATTTTAGTAACACCCATTTAATGACCTTTTTATTTAATTATCACTACTACTAATATATTTATTAACTATATAAGAACTTCAAAAAATATGCGGAGATTGTTCTTATAGTGTTTAGTTGTGAATGTATTATGAGACTAATGGACGAGTATTACTCAATAAATCCGAGCAGCGCAATTTGAAGGAATATCCGGAACGTCATCTTCGGCCTTGTTTTCCTGCATACGCATAACAATAAAAAAATTACATACTTGATTTTATTAAGTTATAAGATTTAACATGTTTGTATGACCTAGATACGGCAAAACTTACATAGACATCG
>NW_013635090.1:0-369 GCF_000695525.1 Brassica oleracea var. oleracea
TGGAGTAGAAGCTCGCTGCTAGCGAAGAGAGACAAGTATAAGATCATAGTTGCGGGGATGATCCTTCATCACATGGTTCGATGAGGTTCATCTGGGAACAGAGGATAACGCTAGAAGCGCTTGTGAAGTATTGCATTGCGGTTTAGGGAATTTTCTGATTGCCCTTTTGTTGGTAACCTGAAAGCTACGCTGTATATGTAGGCTTGACGAAGGAGAAGATCGTGACAAGTCTCTTGCTTTGGTGTGAGGTGAGATTGTTCAGCATAGCTTCGATGTCCAAGCTCTGCGACTCCAAAAGAAGGATGGAACTACGGTTTTTTACGTGACATATTTGAATGGATGGATCTTTAATTTGTTTGCTCAGAAAAA
>NW_013635091.1:0-369 GCF_000695525.1 Brassica oleracea var. oleracea
GCGAGATGCCATGAGAAGAAAGAAATGCAGCAAGGCCAACATATTCACCCCCATTATCTGAGTATAGTGTTCTTAGTTTATGTTGAAATCGATTTTCAACTAAACTTTTGAACTTTGTGAATACTTCTTTGACCTGAGATTTATGTTTCAAAGGATAAAGCCATGTATATCTAGTATAGTGATCTACAAAAAGTACATAATATTTAAAGCCATCAACTGAGTAAATTGGAGAAGTCCAAACATCAGAGAAAACAATATCTAAAGGATGTGAAGATTTTAAGGTAGAGGATGAGAATGGTAACTTATGCATTTTATTAATTGAGCAAGCAGAACAAGGTTTAGCTAGCAGAACATCAGAAACAACAGGTA
>NW_013635092.1:0-369 GCF_000695525.1 Brassica oleracea var. oleracea
TTTAATGTTGTTTCAGTTTGGTTTTCAGTTCTCAATTTATATGCCAAGACTTAAATCTGTTTGTACAATTTGTCTTATATCTGATAAATAATTGTTTAAACTTATTTTTCATAATAGATTTATATATCAAAACTGTTATTATATAAAATTTGTTGCAAATATCCATTTAATAATTGTAAAATATTCTGATTATTTTGATGTCTATTACTATGAAGGTTTATTAGATTTCATTTATAATATATAAATAAATATATTACTACGTAAAATATATGTTGGAAATATTTAGTTATTAATGAGAATTTGGTGAGATATTCTTAATGTTGCTACATATTTTTTTAGTGTCCAAAATCTTTATTAAAATAACTAGGG
>NW_013635093.1:0-369 GCF_000695525.1 Brassica oleracea var. oleracea
CATTTTTGTGAATAATAGTGTGGATTTGGGGTTTTGACTTAGAAATTAGGATAACAAGAATTGTTTGTTGATAGATGAGTATTCATTTAGATTTTTTTGATCAATAGTTGTATTTTTTAAATATAATTCTCAAAAGTTCTATTTTATGAAAGTTTTCATTTTCTATAGAAATATTGTAGATTTAGGGTTCTGATTTAGAAATGAGGATAACAATATTTTTTGTTGATACATCAGTATTTTTTAGATTTTTTTATCAATAGGTTGTATATTTTAGAAACAATTTAAAAAATTATATTTTTAGAAAGTTTTCATTTTTATAGAAAAATATTGTTGATTTGGGGTTGTGATTTAGAATTTTGGATAACAAGA
>NW_013635094.1:0-369 GCF_000695525.1 Brassica oleracea var. oleracea
ATTTTATGACTTTAATTAATGAGACTGACATTAGAAGCTGTTATATAAGTCCATCATTAAATGATTACACAGACGATTCACATTAACACTTCTATCGTATATATAGGTATCGACAATGCTAAAGTACGTATAGCTCTGTCCAGCAAAATATTTAATCAGTTTGACTATTAGTATTAAGCTAATATTTAACCGAAAATGTTGTTGAAACAAGGGAGTGAGTTTATGATTCAGTGTACCTCGTGTCCACTAGTGCCAAAGGGCATCAGGCTTTTCTGTCCTCCGAGCAAGGTCAATACTACATCGCTTTTTGCCAAAGTCAAATAATGCTTGGCTCTGAGCACATCATTCATTGTGTTGCGTCGTATGGGA
>NW_013635095.1:0-369 GCF_000695525.1 Brassica oleracea var. oleracea
TGGTACATGAGCATCGTTTTAATGTTTTGTCAATTAATTTAGTAAAATTTATAATACTCCCTAAATTGTTGAAGTAACCAATATAAAATCGCTATTCTTTAGAAAAACGGAGACAACAAAGGTTTCAAACCTCTTTAATATTCATCATAGGGTAGTGAAGGATGCGAGTAAGCATTAAAACAGTATTTTCGTATTTTTGATTTTTTTTCAAAATCTATGTGTCCCTACAAAAATATTGAAGTTTTCGGGTAAATGTTCTATATACTGAAGCCTATGATCTTTAGTGTTGTTATAAAATTTATAAACACATTCTACATTTGAGTTAATGTATATTAAACTCTATTTCATGGTACATGAGCATCGTTTTAA
>NW_013635096.1:0-369 GCF_000695525.1 Brassica oleracea var. oleracea
TTTAATAATTTTGCATTTTCACTAAATTGAATAGTAGTTTCCTTTTTCTTTTGAAATAAACATTTTTTGAAAATCTCGAAATTTTTAAAATAATAATTAAAATGGTAATTTGACATATTTTGGTGCTTTAAAATAATATGTGGATATTCTCAATGATTTATTGCATAAAATTACCTATAGTACATATTTTTGTTGAATATTTTCAGCAGTATATAACCTAAATTTTGTAAATCATGTGTTTTTGATTTATATGGTTATAATTGTTTGAAAGTAATGGATTTTTAAATTAACTATTATATTTGTTTGTTATTTTTATGTTAACTTTCGAAACTTTATTTTATATAGTATAGATTTGTACATGATGTTTTT
>NW_013635097.1:0-369 GCF_000695525.1 Brassica oleracea var. oleracea
CAAATTCATAAACCAAAAAAGATGACCAAGACACCCAAAATCCCATCTATGAGTTTCAGTAACCGGCTGTAACTCCAAGCCCACTACTCCTACCTGATGTATCCTCTTTTTCAATCGAGAATTTCTCAAAGTTGTGTACCGTTGGATCCCAGAAGCAATCACACGATCTATATGTTTGTCCGTTTTCTTCTGTCATCCCCAGAAAATACCAACCATCCAAAACCATATTGCATACCTTCTCTTTCCAACAAACTCCATTCAATAAGCAGTCAGATAGCATATCCTTGGAACTCTGTTTTGTCCTAAAATTAAACCAGACTGGAGTGGAATCGAAGAAGATTGTTCCGAAATCACCCATTAGACCCATAC
>NW_013635098.1:0-369 GCF_000695525.1 Brassica oleracea var. oleracea
TAATCCTTTCTAAACTCAGATAATCATTTATATCCTTAAATCTCATACTAATCTTTTTAGATCTATTCTGTTTGAGTTTGTGGTCGAAATTCTCTGTCTAGATTTGAATCTGATTCGATTTGGGCTTGAATAGGTTGAGTTTCTCTTGATCTGTTTGAGTTTTTGGTCAATCTGTTCTAGATCTAATCTCAGGTGGAGTATCTGATTATTGTCTGATTTAGGGCTTGTTATTTTCAATCTGAGTTCAATATTGATAGATCTGTTGTTCTGTGCTTTGAATGTGATAAATCAGAGAATTTTTATTCTAGATCTGTACTGAATATGTTCATCTCTTGTTGTTGTTGTGTTAGATCTATTGTTTCTATCAGT
>NW_013635099.1:0-369 GCF_000695525.1 Brassica oleracea var. oleracea
TAAATAATTGAAGAAAAAGCGGCTGAACTTACCATGTGATCCCCCAGCGTGGCAATAGATGGAGCACCCAAGTTATGCTTGAAGACGCCCTTCCCTTTACAGTCGCTCCTGCGGTTGGTGGAGTTGGTGGAAGAAGTTTCTTTCGTCTCTTCCTTATCCCAATGCGCACACAACTCCGTCCAGACCGTGTTGTTTATCGACTTTGGGACATTTTAATAAAAAAAAAAGAAAATAGTTTAATAAATAAAAAAATAGTTTAATAAACTTAAAAATTGTTTGAAATTAAAAAAAACCTTGTTGATTTTCCACTTCTTCTTCCAATAGTGGATCTGCTTCCCATAGTTTTCCATAACTTTATGGACGAAGTGG
>NW_013635100.1:0-369 GCF_000695525.1 Brassica oleracea var. oleracea
ATGGCCTAACCTCCTTGACCTTGAAAGGACCGGACCACCTTGACTTACGCTTTCCTAGAAATAACTTCGGCCTAGAGTTGTAGAGAAGAACTTGATCTCCTTCTTTAAACTCTCTCTTCAGGATATTCTTGTAATGGAAAGCTTTAGTCTTCTCCTTGTAAATCCTTGAGTTCTCAAAAGCATCCATTCTTATCTCATCAAGCTCATGTAGCTGAAAAATACTTTTCTTCTTGGCACTCTTGATGTCAAAGTTCAGCAACTTTACTGCCCATAGTGCCTTGTATTCAAGATCCACTGGCAGATGGCAAGCTTTCCTGTACATTAGGTTGAAATGTGTGGTCCCCAGAGGTGTCTTGTAAGCTGTCCTAT
>NW_013635101.1:0-369 GCF_000695525.1 Brassica oleracea var. oleracea
TTGTTGCAACACTACATCAGATCCACTCATATTTAGAAGAAAACCAAGTTCTAACTCTTCCCGTTAAAACATCATGTCTTCAGCCGGAAACACCGAACTATTACTGATGCAGCTGGAAACCATCAATAAAACACATCTGCCAAAATCATGGCCAGATCTAGAAGCTAGGAACATTGGCTGAAAAAGATTAAAAAGGAAATTGTTTCTGAGAAAAAGGCAGTTGCCTAAGATTTTAATAGAAAAAAAACAGATTCTTACGGTTTCAAACTTTCAATAATAATATTTTGTGGAAACAAGATAAATCATATAACATTTTGTATTTTCTGAATTTGTGTTTATTAACTTTAAATACCAACTAGATTTTGACCC
>NW_013635102.1:0-113 GCF_000695525.1 Brassica oleracea var. oleracea
TCACTTATGGTCCACAAAAGCATCGCTCGCATCGTAAAATTCATCTTTGTTGAGCAATCATACGTCCTCACCCTTGTTGACCACAAATCCTTCAACTCTTTTATCAGTGGTTG
>NW_013635102.1:184-369 GCF_000695525.1 Brassica oleracea var. oleracea
TCTTGTTGCATGCACATCTCCGGTGGCAGGTTGTATGGCGTAAGAAAGACTGGTCACAATGAATATTGTCTCCCTGACATTCCGAATGGACTAAATCCATCTATGCAAAATCTGAGATACAGATTCCGGCTATTGCTTGCGAAATCCGGATGTACTTTGTTAAAATGTTTCCAGGCTCTTGCATC
>NW_013635103.1:0-369 GCF_000695525.1 Brassica oleracea var. oleracea
TCGTCGTAAATACCTCGTAGTGTAAAAACTAGAAAAAAAAGAAAAGGTTAAAAATACCAGATTAACATGTGGCAAGACTTCCAGCAATTATAATAATTAAGTCTCGCCCACATGAATTCTAATATCTTATCCTTTTCCTATTTTTTTCAAATATTTATAATTTGAATAGGATTTTACTGAGGAATATGATTTCAGATAGAGTGTGATTAGGGAGTTTGTGTGTGGTTTGAGAATGAGAGTTGTGGGTATATTTATAGGAAAACCAGGCTCGTTAATTTCACGTAAGCAAAATCGCCGTTAATACCTCGTATATAAAAACACAGGCCTTTGCGATTCCTCGTAATTTCCTCGTATTGAAAAACACGGGCC
>NW_013635104.1:0-369 GCF_000695525.1 Brassica oleracea var. oleracea
TTTATATCCGACAGGTAAGGATAGATTAAACATCTCCTCTTATCCTTGCGACAAAACTTTGTGGAGTTTATACAGCAGCAGACCGTTCTACTATGCCAGATCCTTAAGGGATCTGATTGTCGGATTGCAACCTGATGGTTGATCTTTTCTACTAGCCCGTGATCAAGAAGAAAGGCCGGACGCCTTAAGCTGAAGGGCTGGACACATTTTATGGCCGATGGGCTTAAGAGCCGGACGCCGTTTAGCAGAAGGGGCCGGACGCTTTTAGCTGAAAGCCTGATGCCTTTTAACTTAAGGGCTGGACGTCCTTAGTCGAAGGACTGGACGCCTACAGATACGTTATGTATCAGTCTACTAACCTCCTTTAGG
>NW_013635105.1:0-369 GCF_000695525.1 Brassica oleracea var. oleracea
TAATATAAAATTAAACAAAATGAAGGAGAATGCAAAAATTGTTATCAGATCTATATTATTCATAATCATTAATTGCCATATATATTTAAATCATATTAGGTAATTTCGTAGCTTTTATTTCGGGAACAAATACACACTTCTTATATTTTAGGTTAATATAATGTTTTCTATTGAACATTAAACAAATTATGACACAAAAACCTTATTTTTTTCCTCGAACACAATTTTGAAAAAGTGAATAGTATTATTTTCACAGTTGAATTATTTTGACTTTTAACTTACATATGGTTTTGAAAGTTTTCAAATCAACCATCAAAGTGAGACATGTCATTTTAATGTTTTTAGTCGTATACTTTAGGAAAACTTACA
>NW_013635106.1:0-369 GCF_000695525.1 Brassica oleracea var. oleracea
AAGCAAAGGGAAACGATGATAAGCAATCATGTGTCCTATTAATAGTATGATTTAATGGAGCATTGAGATACTGGTGGGATAACTCACTAGACAATGTTACCCGAGAATCAATTATCAACCATACTGAAACAAGAACAATAGAAAATACTGAAGGAGAATTAGAACAAGTGGAAACACAAAACGCAGTGGAAGTATTAATTCATACTATAACTATGCACTTTATAGGAAATCCAAAAGAAGAGTTAGAAAGTAAGAAAATAATCTTAACCAATTTAAGGTGTCCAACAATTGGAGATTTCAAATGGTATAAAGATGTATTTGGAACAAACATATTTCAAAGAAATGACTGTACTCAAGCCTTTTGGAAAG
>NW_013635107.1:0-369 GCF_000695525.1 Brassica oleracea var. oleracea
CTACCCATTATTAATGTGTTTGGGTAAACCCATGGGTAATTACCCATGTTAACATCCCATTATGGGATTGTGGCTGTTCAAGTTTAAACAGAGGTTATGGGTACAAGTAGCTTGACACAAAATCCTCACTGATTGTACTCGGACAGTGTGGCGACGAGAGTACATTTTTCTGTGTGGCAATGTTGGAAGTACAAGACTTTGCAGCATGCTCGTGACGGGTTATACAGTTGGTGGGGCTGGTCATTGGGGGTTGTGGGGTGCACAATTTTTGTGGAACCCCGGTTCTTAAAAGAGAGGGTTTTAAGAATCCTTAAGAACCCTACCCACAATTATTTACACATATATAATATATACATACATATATATATA
>NW_013635108.1:0-369 GCF_000695525.1 Brassica oleracea var. oleracea
CCTTGCAAGTCACTCTTAGGTTGTACGGACAGCCTTGTTCTCCAAGTCCCTATCTTCTTGCTTTATTCTTCATGTCAACACTACCCCTCAAGCTTGACAGTAGTGAGTGTCAAGCTTGGAAATCCATGAAGCATTCCCTCATTAAAACCTTTACTTGGAAAAACCACTTGGGATAAAAACCAAGCAAAGGAAAAAGAGTAGAATACTCCATGGTGAGGGGATCATTGACATGGAAGGTTTATGAGTCCAAGTCTTGGGAGAATGGACTCACAAACTTTGCTGCTGGCTGCCTTGGTAAAGATGTCAGCCAGCTGATCCTCACTTCTTGTATAGCATGGGAGAATCACTTGCTGCTCTACTGCTTGTCTC
>NW_013635109.1:0-369 GCF_000695525.1 Brassica oleracea var. oleracea
GACGAAGTTAACGTCCAAATTCCCGAAGAAGAAAAAACGTAGAAAAAAGTCTTCGACAAATATAATTTCGAAATAGATTCTTCTTTTCGAAAAACCTTTGCGGAAGAAACGCGAACCATCGGACAAGAGCTCGAGAAGGATCGTTACGCAGCGACCAAACGCGTGCTCCGTTCGGTCGCTACGTAGCGACCAAACGCGTGCTCTGTTCGGTCGCTACGTAGCGACCAAGTTCGAGCCAAAGCTCAGTCACTACATAACAACCAAACGCCCATTCCTTTTGGTCGCTACGCAGCGACCGAGCTCGAGCAGAAGCTCGGTCGCTCGCTCGGTCGCTACGTAGCGACCGAGCTCTTCTGAAACGTCGATACG
>NW_013635110.1:0-369 GCF_000695525.1 Brassica oleracea var. oleracea
ACTTGAGTGTTTGATTGATCGCCTAGAGCTATGGTTAGGATTGTTTTTAAAACTTGAATCTGAATATTGTTTAAACTAAAACCCTAATCTCGAATTTTAAAATTCCTAAAGGCCTTGAAACCTTAAATCTCACAAAACTTTAAAGATTGAAAGTTTAATATTGTTTTGAATGAGAGTTAGGTTGCTAGATTATTTGATTCTAAAACACTAAACTCTAGCTGAAACATTACCAACCTTGAAATTGGTAAACTTGATTGATATGGATTGTGTGGCATTGTGTTATGAATCATACTGAACGGCCGTGAGGCCTAAATACATTGTCCACACTTGCGGCCTTGTGCCCTTGATTGATTAAAAGCCGTTTGGCTA
>NW_013635111.1:0-369 GCF_000695525.1 Brassica oleracea var. oleracea
CTAATCAACTATCCCTTAGACATTATTTAAGATGTGATTTGCTATATTCTCAACTATCACTTTTACAAAAAAGTGACATGTCTACTAAAATAGATGACATGATTTTATTGTTGATTTATATATCTGGTAAACTTTTTAGATTAAGGTAAAAACTCATACATTATATAATGTTGATTTATATTTTTAATAAACTTTGTTAAAAATATGATAATAACCCATACATCATCACTAAAATAAATATATTAAGATCTGACATTATGAATTTCGAAATATTATTTAATTCAATTTTTATAATTATGAATTTTTTCAAATTATCTACAATTTTTTAAAAAATAATTATAAATTTTAATCGTAATATCACTAGTTTCT
>NW_013635112.1:0-369 GCF_000695525.1 Brassica oleracea var. oleracea
TATTTACCAATTGAGAACAGTCTGTCGCAAATGTGACATGAAATTGCAGTAAATTCCTCATGCATTCCATTGCCCAAATTAGCGCTTCTACCTCCGAATGAAGAGGTGAAAGACTTGCCCGGACATTCTGTGCCCCTAGCAATCCATCAAAACCCGCTAAAGTGATGTACCAACCTTGTCCTGAGAATTGTTCTTTATCTTTCCATGAGCAATCTATGAAACACCATTTTTCTGGTATTGTTGGTACAATTCTTTCATGTACTTGATTTGCAACCCTTTGATTATTTGTTACATGTGCCTCCGTCCAAAGTGTTGATTATAATTCTGCTAGTTTAAGCGTATCTCTTGGATCAACATCCAAATTGCTAA
>NW_013635113.1:0-369 GCF_000695525.1 Brassica oleracea var. oleracea
TGCAAGTGGGCAAGATGCCAATTTTCAGGTATTCCCTATAGCGTTTGTTGTTGTAGACAATTAAACAAACGAGTCTTGAGTTGGTTTTTTGAGAAGCTGACAGAGATCGTAGAAGATGGCTCCGATTTATCTATTGTGTCTGATAGAGCAAATCAAATATGTGTTGCTAAAGATAAGTGGTATCCTCTTTCACACCATGGGTGCTGCCTCGTACACCTACAGAGAAACGTCGACGCAAAATTCAAGAAAAGGAATCAGAAGCAAATGGTTGGCTGGGCAGCCGAGGTATTCAAGGTATCCCACTTTAAGAGACTTTACGCGTAGATCAAACTTACAGATAAGCACTGTTGGGATTATCTTGAGAAGATC
>NW_013635114.1:0-100 GCF_000695525.1 Brassica oleracea var. oleracea
CTAGGCTATGGTGCATTTTGCTTTCTCACTCTTTTTCTGGAAACCCACCTAAGAGTACCATAAGCATTTGACAATTCATCAAGACATCCTAAAAAATTTT
>NW_013635114.1:273-369 GCF_000695525.1 Brassica oleracea var. oleracea
TAACATAGCTTGCTTCGTAAGTCCATCGCAGTTTCATCATTTATATTAACCATGCTCTTCAATCCCAGTGACCTGCATTCCAGCATCTTCACAACA
>NW_013635115.1:0-369 GCF_000695525.1 Brassica oleracea var. oleracea
CGGCGGTGCAGTGGTGGTGGGGCGATGCAAGCTAGGTTAAAGACGAATAAAATGAGAACTTAGGGTTGGGGAAGGTTTCGTAGACAACGGAGTGACCAAGACGAACAAAAGCTGAGATCGACATATGTTGAGAAACAAAAGCTCAGGCCCAAAGGAAAACATCACGAAACCCATATATATTGATACAACTTTAATGAAACTGTGAGTATTAATAAAGGGACATGTGTCGATAGCACAGAAGTCGACTTTCTGACCTGGCGCTGAGGTGGCGCAACAGGAAGTAGACAAACATATTTATAGATATATTGATTTCTTAAGATAGCGATAATTTTAATATATACCAGTCCGTATATTTATCTAAATAAATAA
>NW_013635116.1:0-369 GCF_000695525.1 Brassica oleracea var. oleracea
ACAAAAACTGAAAAACGACTATTTGAAAGAATTGCCCTACAAATTAAAAAAAATTAATTAATAAGTAAATATATAATATAAAAAATGGAAAATTATATGAAACATCTATATGAAAAATGTATAGTTTTCTGTTTTTTTCAAAAGAAATAACTATTCACACAAACATACAATTTAGAATTTTATTGTTGTTCAGAATACAACGTCCAAATGAATAGCTATATAGTTAACATTTAAAAATCAAAATAGCTACGCGCGTAGCGCGGATTAACTCCTAGTCTATACTAATAAAATGAACATTTTGAGGCTCGAGAGAGCGTCCACTTCAGCGAAAAAAACTTCTTCCAAAAAATGACACGTGGCATTTTTTTT
>NW_013635117.1:0-369 GCF_000695525.1 Brassica oleracea var. oleracea
ACGGGCGGTGCGAACACGCCAAAGCGGTGGAACGGATCGTCATGGGTTGCCGTCACAGACAAAGTGGCGACAGACGCGGCAGCGGCAGCAGCAGCGGCCCAGCAGGGCGTGTCGCAAAACGCCGCAGCGATCCAGAATGAGGCCACTGCGCGTGCTAATGCCGACAGCGCCCTGGCGCAAAGCATCACAACGGTGCAGGCCGTGGCCAATTCGGCCAACTCTTCGGCTGGCTCCGCACAAAGCGCTGCGCAAGCGGCCTCCGATCTGGCTGGCGGCAAAGGCAAAGTGCTTTACCAGAGCGCCGCGCCTGCGGCAGCTGACCGCCTATCACAAAATCTGTGGATCGACACCACGGGCGGTGCGAACACG
>NW_013635118.1:0-369 GCF_000695525.1 Brassica oleracea var. oleracea
TATTTATAGGATAAGAAATTAGGGATTTCATGTGAGGGAATGAGGTAATTAAATTAATTGTAGTGTGAGAGCATGAAGGACATAGTTAATAGCGTAAAGTAAAGACAATGTTTCAATGATGAAGCAAAGTGTTACAAACGGTTATTCTATACTTTGTGGAATCCATCGAATATAAAGAGAGAAAGGCCGAGAAGAAGGAGAATACACTGAATGGGCTGCGAATTTAATTGGTTTACATTAGGCTTTGTCAACTAATAGTTATCTTTCTAATTTAGAGTGTGAATATTGGGCTTTCTTATTTTTAGATTTAACTTGAATGGCCACTCAAATTTGTTTCTTATTTCTTCAATATGTAAATGTCTTCGTTTG
>NW_013635119.1:0-369 GCF_000695525.1 Brassica oleracea var. oleracea
AATAAAAATTTGTAAGCTAATTTATTTACCTCACATATTGAAGAACAACTTCTCAGTTGGTGAGCAAATATGTTTGCAAATGATTGCGCTCCTGCTCAGTAAGTCGACGGTCCTTTGGTTTTCTGCTAAGTCGTCCAACGTCAGTGAAAATGTCTGGAACCGTAACATGATATGTTGCCCGTTCGCCTCTATCATCATGCCGAGCAGGTCTTCTGTTTTTGGTCTGAACTTCTGCTGGAAAGTAGTTATGTTTCTGAATTTATCATCTGTGCGATTATAGAACCTTCCACCCTACTATAATTTTCACCATCTTCTTCAAATAGTACATATAACGCTCATACAAATACATCCATCTATACTGCACAGGAC
>NW_013635120.1:0-369 GCF_000695525.1 Brassica oleracea var. oleracea
CCAAGAGCATCAGGCGGAGGTGGAGGCTGGGGGTTCGAGGTGTTCGTGAAAGTGAAGTCTGCTGAGCTACATCCAGCTATCCCCCCCCTGGTTAAGACATCAGCTACTTTCTTCATGAATTTGGCTGAAGTCTTTGCCTGCTTCTTTACCGTCTTGCTTAGCGCCTTGCACTTATCCTTCAGCTTTTCTATCGTTCTGTCCTGAGCCTTGTTCCACCTCTGAAGGCGACTAATGTGGTCATGAGCATCACGAAGAGCTCCAGGGGGAAGAACTCCGTCTTGTGGCTTGAAGTAGTAGCGCGAAGGTCCATAGATATGCTCAAAGGGGTCTGAAACAGGCGAGTCATGTCGCGTAGGAACACTTCTTCTC
>NW_013635121.1:0-369 GCF_000695525.1 Brassica oleracea var. oleracea
ATTGATATCATTCCAGGTTTGGAGCAGGTGAAAGAGCAAAAAAGAGAGATTCAGGAAGTCAGATGTCTTTTTGAAGGATTCGATGCGGAACAGCCATCTAGAACAACCCGAAGGTTGTTTCCGAAGAGAACAAGCGTCTGACTGTTCCCGATCATTAAGGAAACCTCCTATTCCGGAAGTTTGCCATAGATTTCACTCTCTCTTATCTCTTTACCACCAGCGCCTCCATATAAAGAGGCCTATGCTATCATTTCTTTTTCATACGCTAGTTTTTGCAAGCTATAACTATTTTCTTTGGATTAAGCAACTTGTTAGGGAGAACGCTTCATCCTCACGAGAAGATCATCCTGAACCCTTGTCTTTCTACTT
>NW_013635122.1:0-369 GCF_000695525.1 Brassica oleracea var. oleracea
CCGATTTTGACCCCAACAGTTAGCCCCGCAGCTCGTTAGAACCATGATCTTCTTGCATGATGTTTTAGCGAGTGGCTTACCAAGTTAGGCAAGTTAGGTGAGTTAGGCGGAATTAATGGTCGAAAAGGTGCGTGGTGAGTGGTCTTCTCACTCTTCTAAAAGTAGAACGCGATAAGATTGGGGCTGCGCCTTATGTCGACTGCCTACGTACCCTTGTTGAAAGGATCAAGCCTTTCGTAGTTCGTCTTGGAGTTAAGGTTTCCAGCGAGACCTTTAAGGTCTGGTTTTTATATAGAGGTTATCAGGCATGTTGCTCCCGATAGCATTTTATATGGGTGTAGAAGGAAGACTACGAATTGTCATCTCGTA
>NW_013635123.1:0-369 GCF_000695525.1 Brassica oleracea var. oleracea
GGCAAGTCGCTTCACGGGGTGAGTATGGCGAGCGACTTCACGGGGTCACTCCAGCTATGTCGCTCTGAGAGGTGCTTTGGAGCGACCTCATGACGTCGCTGCGGAACCTCGCTCCCATGCTCTGCTCGTCCAATGATCACATATTTCACTTCCTTTGAGCTCCAAATGCATCCAAATAGCCCCAAGAACTCCATGTGGCACTCCAACACCTGATAGAGACTCATGTATGCAAAATGTAACCTAAACATGACTAAATCCTAGTCTATATGATCAAAATGCACATGGATGAATGGATAAGATAATGGAAATATGCAAGATGTCAACTTTGCCAAAGACATTTGTTGTTAGAGGTGCTAAGATAGCCATTGG
>NW_013635124.1:0-369 GCF_000695525.1 Brassica oleracea var. oleracea
AAACATTTCCCCAATCCAGCCACGCGCGCTACAAGGGAAGCTCAAACGGATAAGCGCTTGCTCTAACATAGGTCCGAAGAAATACCCTGAAGCTTCGAATATGAGGTGAGATGACTATAGAAATACTTCTTATAGGATACTTCTTTAAAATATAGAAATACTATAAATATATGTTTAATATATAGTAGAATATTTACTGAATTTGCAAGTATTTGGATGGAAATGAGAAACATGACTCTTTTAAGTAACCATAGAGCCTTCTCACTCCTCAGCAACAAAACCAAAACCGAAGAATAACATCAAACGTGTAAAATAAAAATACAGACGTGCGTCTCAAGGAAATAAAGAGACCATTAAAACCTGGTACTT
>NW_013635125.1:0-116 GCF_000695525.1 Brassica oleracea var. oleracea
TGTTCTCAAAGAAATTCTTCTCTATATGAATCACATCGAGGTTGTGGTGCACAAGAAGTTCCTTCCAATATGGCAACTCCCAAAATATATTCTTCTTGTGCCAGTTGTGATGAACA
>NW_013635125.1:165-369 GCF_000695525.1 Brassica oleracea var. oleracea
GAACTGTTTCGTTAGCTCCGTAGTAGTCGATTTGCGCTTCAATTTGTTCTCCAGTTAGATATGGAGGAGGAGTGTCTCTCACAACCCTTTTGTGCCTAAACAAATTCTTGTTCTTCGGTAAGGATGGCCAATGGGAAGAAATCGGCGGTGACAGTCAAACCAACTTGTCTTCCTACCATTCTTCAATTGAAACGCATATGTCGT
>NW_013635126.1:0-369 GCF_000695525.1 Brassica oleracea var. oleracea
ATTTAGAAGTCCAAAAGATAATACATCTACAAGAGCTAGCTAATAGACTGCCAGATACTTTTGCTGACCCAAATAGAGTGACAATATCACACAACCCGGCTTGTAATGCACCTATAAGATTAGACGTCCAAGATGGACAATGTCAAGTGGCTACAGAGTCTAAGCAACGTCTAAAACATGGCAGACCAATTGGTTCCAAAGACAAACAGCCTCGGAAATCCAAGAAAGGTGCTGGATCCGAGAGCATCATGGAAACCGTCCAGGACATAGATGGACCGTTCGAGCCAACCATGACGGTTGAGCCGAATGTACCACCATACCTGATGATCCGGCCGTTCCTCAAAGTGAGGTCCGGGACGCTGGACTTCA
>NW_013635127.1:0-369 GCF_000695525.1 Brassica oleracea var. oleracea
GTGTAGTATCGATCGATGTCGAACGTTGTAGATCGGTCGACGATGAACGACGGATGTTGGTCGACGGTTGGGTGCGAGAATCAGTCGACGGTTGGGTGCGAGAATCAGTCGACGTGAAAGCTGCTACGTCGAGCGATGTGGAACGTTGGTCTTTGCGGATCGGGCGTTCCAAGTGAGCAGGATCTTCTGAGAATAGCAGGTGTTTGTCCTTGTTGCTTCTGGTACTGCTGGGCATGCACCTGAAAAGACAGGAAAATTTTTTTGTGTCAGAATGGGGGTAGAGAAAAGAATAAGAATCAATAACACTACATCTAATGGCGAACAAAGCTCCCCGGCAACGGCGCCAAATTTGATACCACTAAAATTACC
>NW_013635128.1:0-369 GCF_000695525.1 Brassica oleracea var. oleracea
TATTCGGCGATGAGTACCTAAGAAGACCAACACCCGCTGATCTTCAATGTCTACTTCAAATTGGTGAGTTCCGTGGATTTCCCGGGATGATAGGAAGCATCGATTGTATGCATTGGGAGTGGAAGAATTGTCCCACCGCTTGGAAAGGGCAATATACACGGGGTTCAGGAAAACCCACAATTGTTTTAGAGGCGGTTGCTTCGTATGATCTATGGATATGGCATGCGTTTTTTGGACCTCCAGGTACCTTAAATGATATCAATGTTTTTGAACGCTCACCTGTTTTTGATGAATATAATAAAAAGTCAAGCTTCGTAAGACTCTTTCTCTGTCAATGGAAGAGAGTATCATTTGGCTTACTATCTCACC
>NW_013635129.1:0-369 GCF_000695525.1 Brassica oleracea var. oleracea
TATACTACAACATTTGTCTTAGGAGCTTGAAAAATCCTAACATCAAATGTACATCAGTCTCATGCCAAGAGTTGTCTTCACATACTTTAATATCTTCTTTGCCGCTTCTAGATGTGGCTTCCTTGGTTCCTGCATAAACCGGCTTACAAGACCAACCGCAAAAGCAATATCTGGTCTTGTAATGGTTAAGTATAGAAGACTTCCAACAAGAGAGCGATAAGGTCGAGGATTGGCTAACAAGGATCCTTCATCGCGTTGGAACCTTATGTTAGTATCCAGTGGAGTACAACGTACCTTTCCTTAGTGTACTCCAAACCTGTCTACAATCCTTTTTGCATAACCTTGTTGGCCGATGAATATTCCATCCTT
>NW_013635130.1:0-369 GCF_000695525.1 Brassica oleracea var. oleracea
CTGGCCGTGACCTTCAATCAGGCCGGCTACACCTGCAATGGTGTGTATGTTTACACTTTGTATTGTGAGATTTAAGAAATATCTTTTATCTCTAAGAATTGTATGACTTGTGCCACTATCCACCACGAGTATGCTCATTTCGTCATTCATTTCTATAAATAAGATTTCATTTCTCAGAGACTTCAAAACTTTCATTTATTAAAGTTTCAGAACACTGAAATTAAAAACACCAAATCAATCATAAAACAATCATAAAGCAATAAAACAAGTCGTATCGAAAATTTTAGTCTTTGAGACAGTCAGAAGTCTCAAAATTCATCATGTCGTCATTTGCAACATCAGATTCTTTATCAGCCTCATAACCGGAAT
>NW_013635131.1:0-369 GCF_000695525.1 Brassica oleracea var. oleracea
ACAAAAGTATGCTTTTGCTACTAAAGCAACCATAATATATGTTCTCTGTGACCAACTTTAGCTCTGCTCTCTGAATATTACAGAACCTAAGAGAAGGATGGAGCCAGAGGAACTCTAATTAGGGTGGGTGTAGTTGATGATGAGGAGATCACTGGTAGTTATGGTACGCTGTTTACCTGAAGAAAAAGAAGAACGAGATTCACAAAACGTGACTATTCTTGCAGACATCTCTACAATTTTTTGGCAGAGGGTAAAGAGACTCAAATACGAAGAAAATATTAGATACATGAGGCTTAAGAGATGTATCTAACAATTGATAGGATTTTTTTTTTGTAGTTCGCTATATTTATTCAGACATGATTTGTGTAG
>NW_013635132.1:0-368 GCF_000695525.1 Brassica oleracea var. oleracea
GTATATTGTCGCATTTTTGAGCCCTGATGTTTGCATGTTACTTGGACTACTCAACTCTTATTTCAGTTTATGTCTTATAGAGATGCTTTGTGCATCTGCTATAAATAAGCTACGCTGAGCGAAGGTATACTGAATATTATATTGAAATCTTAGTTAGTAGTTTCTTCGTGGCCAAGTCTCCCGCGGTTTGGCCACGACCAATATGACAGGCGTATCATACAAGTTATGATCAGCATATTCAGATTTTCATTTGTTTTTATCGCCTGATACTATTATATTAGCTCACGTTAATTGCACCTACTGTTATCATTGAAATGTAAGTCATTTTTAACTAATTAATCGGTCATTTTAAATAAGTACGGACCCTA
>NW_013635133.1:0-368 GCF_000695525.1 Brassica oleracea var. oleracea
ATTTCCACTTTCTGATTGATTGACATGCAGTCTAAAATGGTGGACTACATCCTTGGCGTTTCTGATCCCATGCAATGGCACTCTCAGGTGAGTGAGTCTCTCTACTCAAGAAACACTTTCAGTAGATAGATTATAGGCTGGCGGATTTTTAACTATTGTTTGTGAATCAAGAATCTGAAAATGAATTCAGATCACTATGCTTCATGGATGGTTCACCTTGGTGGAGCTAGGCTGGTATGCTTTCTCACACATACTCTTCCGTTGCTTTTTAAGTAAACAATGAATGAACACACACTCTTTTCACAGATTACGCAAGTTGCAGATAAAGTAGGTGTTGGAGTTCACTTCAACCCATTTGTCAGTTGGAA
>NW_013635134.1:0-368 GCF_000695525.1 Brassica oleracea var. oleracea
CATGCGCGGAGGACAGAGCGGTAACAGTGTTTGGGTTCATCGGATTGGTAGACGAAACAGGAGACTTCCCGCTTGGTTTCGCAGTCACAGAGGAGGCGACGGTCTTCTTGCTGGCTTTGCGATCGCCGGAGACGGATGAGTTGCCGGTGGATTCCATCGGGATAAGTTTTTGAGAGTCATTTCAACTTGGATGGGAAGATAAGATAGGAATAGAGATTTATATATAGATAAACAGAGAAGAAGGTGAAAGGAATCCATTGAATGAGCTTAATCAAGGATTCAGTTAGTGGTGACTTACTAGGGAGACGAAATTGAAGAGATGAGAAACGGAAGAGATGGAAGTCGCAAAGGTACGGGAGAAAAAAAAA
>NW_013635135.1:0-368 GCF_000695525.1 Brassica oleracea var. oleracea
GTTCATCTGCAATGATTGAATCTTGTAACGGTATTCAGCTCTGTAGTTGGGGATGATGTTGCTTTCTCATGAATTTGTATGATTAGAATTTTACAAACATTGCTGCTTCTGTTTTATGCACAGACGTTAGAGTCAAACAGCTTATTAGCCTCTCTGCTGCTGCGAGTGTGATCAATCAAACGATCTCAGGTCTATTGTTTACTTGGTAATACGTTTTGTTCTCCATTGTTGGGAGAGGATGAAGAAGAAACTTCATTGTATCCTCCTGCACACTACACCTTCGTTTTAGTATTTTGATTCCTCGTGTCGTTTTCTAGATTTTACACTACAAAAATTCAATCTTTGTCAAGTTGAACATGTTTTTATTT
>NW_013635136.1:0-368 GCF_000695525.1 Brassica oleracea var. oleracea
CACAAATCCAACAAACAGATTCATAGCTCCTTTAACTCTCAAGTGCTACAGAAAGAACCGTATGGCTCCACCACTTGTTAGTATTACCGGCGGAGTCCTTATCCCTGTCGCTAGCTCCAAACTCGACGGCGGCCAGTAGCTCAACGACGCTGCAAACAAACCCTCGTCGACGCCAAACTCACGAAAGACGTTGCCTTTAAGTTCTCTCAAACTCATTCCTTCGTAAAGAGGAACGAGACGCCCTATCTGACGTTTGTCAAGCACAAAATCCCACTTCCCTCCATTACCACAGACCCACTCGCCGGACATGACCATGCACTAGTCCTCCATTTCACCAACCTGTAACACAACGACACAACCTGTCTTTA
>NW_013635137.1:0-368 GCF_000695525.1 Brassica oleracea var. oleracea
GGGGGGGGGGGGAAGATCGAGTTTCCCGATCGCGTCGAGTTCTCCTACAACGAGACGACTCCCTTAATCCCTAATCCTCATAGGTGCACGGAGTTGACGCGCCAAATTCGTTGTGGGACGAAGGAGTTGCCACAATTGGACGACCTCTACTTAAAGAACGAGTACATAGACGCTGCTTTCTCAAGAGCTCGGGTAACTGCGCTACCTTTCACTATTTATCTCTTTCTTTGGTTTGTCGGGTTCATTCATCTCACGTGGTTTGTGTTTGTCGTTTTGCAGAGTGACGGGAGTATGAACTTCCTCGTTGAGAAGTACGACAACACTCTGAAACAGACGATGATCCAGTTGGGATCTTCGGAGAAGCTTGC
>NW_013635138.1:0-368 GCF_000695525.1 Brassica oleracea var. oleracea
TATCTCAAAATCCACTTCACAGCATTTCAATGTTCTCTTCCCGGATTAGAGAGAAACTTGCTGATAACTCCAGAGGGCGTATGCTAAATCCAGTCTTGTACATACCATGACATTACATCAAACTACCCACTGCAGAAGCATATGAAACCTTTGCCATATCTTCATTCTCCGCATATGTCTTCGGACTATGTTGACTGCTCAACCTTAAGTGTGAAGTAAGAGGAGTACTCAACACTTTCGACTTCTCCTTGTGAAACCATTTAAGTACTTTTCAACGTACTTCTCCGGAGACAAGTGAATCAGCTTCTCACTTCTATCTCAAACAATTCTCATACCGAGAATCTGTTTCGCTGGACCCATATCTTTCA
>NW_013635139.1:0-368 GCF_000695525.1 Brassica oleracea var. oleracea
TCGTCAGCTTTGCAACGGGCGCAAACGTTTCCTCGTAATCTTCTCCCTCCACTTGTTTGTTACCACAAACGACGAGTCTTGATTTGCCTCGTTCAATCATGCCATCTGCGTTGAACTTGTATTTGTACAACCATCTACATCCCAGCGCCTTCTTCCCTGGTGGCAGGTCAGTCACATCCCACGTACCATGTTCTTCCAAGGCACCAATCTCTGTTCCCATCACATTGTTCCAGAAGGGGTCACGCACTGCTTCATTATAACTGCGTGGTGACTCCGCTACTGTGATCGCTGCTAGGAATGCCTGATGTTTCTCAGAGAAAATTGCGTCAGTCACATAGGCTGATAGAGGGTAAGAGGAGGTTTTACCT
>NW_013635140.1:0-368 GCF_000695525.1 Brassica oleracea var. oleracea
AGATTTTGTGGCGCTTGTGCAGACACAGTTTTCAAAGAAAATAAAGACAATAAGAAGTGATAATGGTACGGAGTTTGTTTGTCTCACCCGTTTCTTTCTGGAGAATGGTATCCATCATGAAACCTCGTGTGTTTACACCCCGCAACAAAACGAACGGGTGGAGCGAAAGCACAGACATATATTGAATGTGGCAAGGGCGCTGCGATTTCAAGCGCATCTTCCTATTGGGTATTGGGGTGAATGTATTAAAGCAGCTGTATATCTTATGAACCGGACACCTTCACAGTTATTGAATGGTAAAACTCCATTCGAAAAATTATATGGTCGTGAGCCATCAGTTCGGCATCTACGAGTATTTGGCTGTCTCG
>NW_013635141.1:0-368 GCF_000695525.1 Brassica oleracea var. oleracea
ATGTGTGTCAAATATCTATGTTTGTAAATTATACCATATAGATTTTAGTCTTGTGGTCTGATAGAGTGTATTTTTATTTGGGACAATTTAATTGAGAATAATTTAAATACTTGAAGGTTTATTATATAAAATCATATATTTTTATTATCGCTGGTTAAGTATGCTATTGCAATATTTTTAATTGTGTATACACTATTACATTTACAAAAAAAAATATTATATGAGAATCTATCATCAGAAAAACTTTTAATGCCATAGAGATAAAAGAAACAAAACTTGGAGACAATAATATATAAGGAATTGGCCTCAGTGATTTTGAATACCAATCATTAGTCATCAACAATAGTTGGATTTGCAATAAATATTAG
>NW_013635142.1:0-368 GCF_000695525.1 Brassica oleracea var. oleracea
AAACTGGCGCAGCACAAGGGATAAAGAAGAGGTTCGTTTAGTCTTAGGAATACCCGAACGTCGACTGAACTTTGAGTTTCGTTGATTCGAGAAGAATGGCCGAAATCAAAGAGAAAAGATGAACTTCAAGTTCTTTAGATTATTATTATTAGCGTCCCCTCTTCTCACGTTACAAGCTTGTATATATACAAGACTCAAATCCCGAATACTACTAAGATAAGGACAACTTAAATAAAGATAATGACGTAATCCTAAGATAATGATAAAGCCCAACTAACTAGATAAAACCAAAACGTAAAGAGTCGGTTCCCTCCATACACGAAGAGTAATGGCGTGAACCGCAAGGCAAGTAAGGATGCGCTGCATCA
>NW_013635143.1:0-368 GCF_000695525.1 Brassica oleracea var. oleracea
TGCGTGGGCTTACACAGCCACAACGTCGGTCTTAATCCTTCGTTTAGCTTGCTTTTGGTGTTGGTTTTCTCGTGTTTGATAGAGATTTCTTCTTGGTGGTTGTGTGATTACGGTGGGAGAAGTTTCCCGGTTCGATCTCCGGTCAAAGCTAACTAATCTACTTGATTATGACGAAGAAGACGCCGGATCTGGTAGAGGTACGGAGCAATTCACCTGCAAATGTCTTCTTCTTTGCATTTTACTGAGCTTCTGTTAAGATCTTGTTGTCCGGGGACCAAATCCATCAACTCTCGCCATGTTTTGAGATCTCTGCTCCGTTCAAAGGTGTTTATGGCTTTAGAAAGGCTGAATCTGAGGTGTCTTTGTTG
>NW_013635144.1:0-368 GCF_000695525.1 Brassica oleracea var. oleracea
TTGTTTTGTTGCTTAGTGTATAAGATCAAGTAACGAGGATTGTTCAGGGCTTGTTTTTAGAATCTCTCTCTCCCAAACAACCAAATGGAATTAGAACCTCTACTAGCATATTAAGTCGGTAACAAAGAGAAGGATGAGTTGTAGAGAACAGAAACAGTGCAGAGTAGTACCTATTAGGACAAGATTGGTCTTATTAAAAAATTTAAGACAATGATCTAAGCGTCTAGGTCTTGGTGAATCTTGAATCATTCTCTGCGTATTAACTTCTTTTTCCTTGAATACAAACCTCCTCTAGTGTAAAACTGTGTATTTTGCTCTATTCTTTATGAGCTTGTTTCTGGAGGATTTTTTTTCTGAGTGTGTGTGTT
>NW_013635145.1:0-368 GCF_000695525.1 Brassica oleracea var. oleracea
TTCTTGGCTCATTTTGGTAGAATTTGAGGCTGAGAATCAGTTTAGAGTTTCCAATGACCGATCAACATGGTTCACAACGACTTCGCTTGAGCTTGAGTCAATGCTTGATGCAACTGGGTCAGACAAACATTACCAGAAGCAATCTACTTCATATTTTGGAAATAATTTTAAAGACAATTGCTCAACAATTTGATTTTTTGGTTCATCCAAGTGAGTAAGAAATACACAAAAATATCACATTCCTTCAGTCTTTTTAAACAAAGTGAAGTCTATACTCTATAATAGCAAGCTTGTAGTCTAGTGCACACTTTCAAAGAAAAAGATTCAGATACCAACGTGTTTGCCAACAAAAAGCTATTGCAAAGAGG
>NW_013635146.1:0-368 GCF_000695525.1 Brassica oleracea var. oleracea
TCTTTGCTAGTGTTGACATCTCAATCTCTTCTAAACCAGAAAAAACAACAACAAGATTAGAACTTGTAATCAAACATATCCATGATGTCTCATTTGCAAACATTTGTTACAGCAAGCAGAACTCTCTCAAATAAACCATAGATTCATATCTTTACAAAGAGATAGATGAAATCCAGAACAGGAATTACAAACCCTAATTAAGAAGATAACCAATTAAGACAGAACACAACCCTAAGTCATCGATATCACAATCAGTCGACCAAGATCAAGACAAGATTAAAAGTGGACGAACCTGTGATTCTCAATGGAGAAAAAGAGACGCCGTGAGGAGATCATAGAAGCCGGAGGAGACGCCGGTTTCAATCGCC
>NW_013635147.1:0-368 GCF_000695525.1 Brassica oleracea var. oleracea
TATTATCTACTTACAAATAGTCTAGGTTGAGCTTTTACATTTAACTAGCTTTTCTATTATTTCTAATTATACCTAACTTAATTATTATCAAATATATATCATAGCCTAAAATTAAAGAACTAAATAACTAATCAACTTTTCTAATATAATATATTAAATTTATATTAACACTAAATTTAAGTGACTAATCAATTATATTTTATGTATTAATATAAAAATTATATATGTATATACATACAATTGGACTTTGATTCAAATGTAAGAAACAAATTCTCTAAAACCCTCACCAAATACATAATAATATAATTCATATGTGTAGAGTATTAAAATTGGATATTATATATATATATATATATATATATATATAT
>NW_013635148.1:0-368 GCF_000695525.1 Brassica oleracea var. oleracea
TCTATACATTCATGATATATGCATAATACAACATCACATGAAAAAAATAGGGTTTAATTACTTCTTAAAACCATACCAACCCGTTGTCGGTTTTTGCTAAAAAGATTGATCGAATCTGCAATTATATAGATAAGAATCTATAATTTAAGATTATGCCACCTAATTAACGCCTAACTGTCCCTCATTTAGTTTTAGTTTGGTATTTTAATAACTTCTCTTACGTTTGTTAATTTCTCTCACCAATTTCGGCGCAATTCATTTTTGTATACTCTATAGTATTATTCCATTTTTGTATAGCAATAATTTAAATCTGACTCAAAGCCGAAACCTATAGATAAACATAGATCCGATGCTTTGAATTTCTTCAT
>NW_013635149.1:0-368 GCF_000695525.1 Brassica oleracea var. oleracea
AACCAATGTTTTCTGGTAAGACACTCAGATTTGAACAGCCAGAGAGGTAAAGCTTTTCAAGACTCTTCAGTCCAGAAACATCCATAAGAAACTCAGTGAGGTTTGGACAGTTTCTGAAATCCAGGTGAAGTAATGTTCCCAAATTACCAACTGAACTTGGAACTTCCACCAGACGCATGCATCGTTCAAAGACAAGCTTCTCTAAGGACTTATGGTTTGATAAATCAGGAACGGCTTCTAAGCTGTGACAACCACGCAAGTTTACAACCTTCAAGTTTCTATCCACCTGAAAGAAGTTTCTTAACAGTGAGACTTTGACTCAAACTACAGTAGAAACTTTATAAATCAATAAACACGTTAAATTAATA
>NW_013635150.1:0-368 GCF_000695525.1 Brassica oleracea var. oleracea
TTGTATGTGTGCTTGGTGTGTAAGTGTCCTTGGTTTGTAAGTGTCTTCTTTGAACTTATGTAATGGTCTGGTGTCCTTCGGTTCCACAACGGCTGCACTTATGCTTTTTATTCTTCCTTGATCCTTGAGAAGATGCGATCTTGTCTTCTACTGATTCATACCTTCTCTTTACTGGTCGACCAGCACTCTTTCTTGTCTTTGGTGGTAAAACCTTTGCAAGTTTAACCTCAGCAGGGACATTCCATTCAGACTCTAGAACTGCTATTGGATTAATGGAATCTGCATAAGCGGTTCTCCACGCTGCAGTGCTTTACAAGGCGTCAGTGAATCTGTGCACTTCCATACCTGTCAATCTCAAAAAAAACTTG
>NW_013635151.1:0-368 GCF_000695525.1 Brassica oleracea var. oleracea
TCGTCGTTCCAATCAAACCAGGATGAATCACTTTGCAAGAAGCTTGTTTTGGTTACAAAAATTGGTGGAGAATCACTAGGAAATTGATTAAATCTCATAGGAGTTGGGATGAAGAAGTTATCCCACTTTCAAATCATGTGATTCCAGTTTCCCAGTTTGGGTATAGGACAGCTTCTTCGTCGTTCCAATCAAACCAGGATGAATCACTTTGCAATAAGCTTGATTTGGTTACATAAAGTGGTGGAGAATCACCCGGAAGTTGAATAAATCTCATAGGAATTGGGAAGAAGAATTTATTCCACTTTGAAATCATGTGATTCGAGTTTCTCAGTTTGGGAATAGGACAACTTCTTCGTCGTTCCTATCAA
>NW_013635152.1:0-368 GCF_000695525.1 Brassica oleracea var. oleracea
CCGAGCAAGTTATTACCGAATGTAAAGCTTGGCTTGACGGGAAACCTATTAGAAATTCAATTTAGGAAGAGCATATTGTATTCATAGAAAGCTCTATATTTTCCAGTAACATAAACTCTTATATTCATCCCTGAATTCTGTACAAGTATCATTTTGCCTTATACAATTCGAATCCGTTATTTGATTGCATCCCGAAAGAACCCATCAAAACCCCCAAAACTCATAGCTAGTGTCTATTTAGGGATTTTGATTTCACAGCTCCGCCACATAGATACAACCTGTCGGATCTCGATCAATTTGTCTTCATCAATTAGGACCCCAACAGCTCAAGTACATGACGGTCCTGAGAGACTCCTCAGCTTGCTTTG
>NW_013635153.1:0-368 GCF_000695525.1 Brassica oleracea var. oleracea
TTGGAAATATGACAACTTCTTCGTCATTCTAATCAAAACAGGATGAACTGCGATGAAAGAATCTTCATTTGGACACATAAAGTGGTGGAGAATCACGAGGAAGTTGAATAAATCTCATAGGTGTTAGGATGAAGAAGCTATCTATCTTTCAAATAAGGTGATTCCAGTTTTCCTGTTTGGGAATATGACAACTTCTTCGTCATTCTAATCAAAACAGGATGAACTGCGATGAAAGAATCTTCATTTGGACACATAAAGTAGTGGAGAATCACTAAGAAGTTGAATAAATCTCATAGGTGTTAGGATGAAGAAGCTATCTATCTTTCAAATAAGGTGATTCCAGTTTTCCTGTTTGGGAATATGACAAC
>NW_013635154.1:0-368 GCF_000695525.1 Brassica oleracea var. oleracea
TATCGTGCCAATGCCAGAGGGGAGGAGGAAAGGTCAAGGCCGCGTAATCCCCGTTGGGAACAATCACGATATCCAATGCAAGAGGATCGTAATAGGTATCAAAGGGGTGTAAGAAGGGAACAAGAAGGGCCAAAGGAGGAGGACGAGATTACTGTTACAGAGAGGAGGCAAAGAAATCTTCATAAGGTGGAGAACATTGGGGAGAGGGCTGTTCCGGTTGAGCCAAGTGTTATTGCTATGGATTTGGAGGGAGAGGTAGGCGATCGAGCAGAGATAGAGAATTTGGTGACGGGCCTTGAGCAGGCTATGGATTTGGTGGGAGTGGGAGTGGGAAAAGGGGTCGCTGATAGTGAGCCCTTGGAGTTTGA
>NW_013635155.1:0-368 GCF_000695525.1 Brassica oleracea var. oleracea
GGGTCCCATTGACTACGTGGCGGCCCGTGAATGGTCATTTTTTTTTTAAAATTTAAAATATCCAAGATTAATCCGAAATGCCCTTGTGCTATGAATCCAATGAGTCTTACCATTGCGGATGGTCTTAGTAACTTACACCCTGGCGATGAATGTTCTAGGTGGTAAGTGGGTCTTCCGTACTAAAGTTAATTATGATGGATCCTTTGATGCTTCGTTGCTAAAACATTCAATCAAGAAGAATGGATTGACTATCTAAACAACTACAGTCAAATGATACAAATGCCTTCAGTCCAAACTATTCTACATATGGCGAAGGACGAGGCTAGTAACAAGACACAGGGTGCACATGCACCCATAGTTTTACAAAA
>NW_013635156.1:0-368 GCF_000695525.1 Brassica oleracea var. oleracea
GTTTTAACCATCATTGTCTTGGCAAAGATCCTTGGACTAGAGATTATGATTTAGGACGTCCAAAGAAAGATTATATAAAGCTAGCTAATTGAGAAGCTAATCGAAATGCCAGACACTGACCCGAGAAATGACTAACCAGCTTAGCACCAAATGAATGTCCTAGAAGAGACATAATCAAGTTGCTATAGAGTCTATACAAGATAGACCAAGTGTTCCATAAGACAAAGGAATCTCGGATAGAAAAGAATGGTGCATAGAATACAGATCCGAGATTATAAGAGAAACCATACCAGACATTGAGAAAAGGTTGCACAGCTACACGGTTGCACAGCTACACATCTAAGGTACCAAACCATGTAGTCTTGGGA
>NW_013635157.1:0-368 GCF_000695525.1 Brassica oleracea var. oleracea
GAATTGGTTTCATACCAAAAATATTAATGGTTTAGGAGATATACCATTTACAAGTCAGGTGACATACAGTTCATCCGAATGGGTTCTATTTAAGGAAGCTCACTGGTTTAATCAATTGCAAACAAGACCTTGGCGACCAGGAAATTCATCAAGACATCCAGGAGACTCATATAAACGTCCAGAAGAGTTCACCATCATGTTCTTCATACAGCTTAGCTAACTAAATAGTCTAATAAAATTGCTCTTACGAATTTGTTCTGTGTAGCCAATCTACGTTCATCAATTACAACACTAGCAGAGTATGATTAATTAAGACATCAAAATAACAGAGTACTTTCTTTATGATAATGAATAAACACCAAAACTAA
>NW_013635158.1:0-368 GCF_000695525.1 Brassica oleracea var. oleracea
TGATATTTACTAATGTAATGGGCATGTTTATATGAGCAAAATTTAAAATTTTAAGGATTGTGTATTCTCTCGGAAAGATATGTACAAGTTATCAACCAATTCAGAAACGTGAACAGCTGAAACTTTCATCGCCGATATACTTCTGTTTATAAGATACGTATTTTTATGCTTTATATACAAGTTTAACAAACTTGATTAGATAAATCAATTTGCATGAAGTTGGCAGTGATATTAATTTGTTCATTAAATTGATTGCTAGGTTAAACTTTGTTAAAAAGCATGAGAGTAACAATATAGTCTATATAATAATTACTATGAAAGTTTTATTTATTTTCTAATATAATAAGACACCTTTGTTAATACATATT
>NW_013635159.1:0-368 GCF_000695525.1 Brassica oleracea var. oleracea
TTGCTCATGTTCATACGCAAAATGGTTTGACTGAATCTTTAATTAAGGGTCTGCAATTGATTGCCAGACCATTGATCATGAGATCAAAACTTCCAACCTCTGTATGGGGACATGCCATTTTGCATGCAGAAGCACTCATTCGGATCAGACCGAGTGCATACCATAAGTATTCCCCACTTCAGTTAGCGTTTGGTCGAGAACCAAACATTTCCCACTTTAGAATCTTTGGTTGTGCGGTATATGTGCCTGTAGCACCACCACAACGAACAAAGATGAGACCACAAAGAAGGTTGGGAATATATGTTGGTTGTGACTCTCATCCAATTATAAGATACCTAGAACCACAGACTGGTGACGTCTTTACAGCA
>NW_013635160.1:0-368 GCF_000695525.1 Brassica oleracea var. oleracea
TTCCCAAACTGGGAAACTGGAATCACCTGATTTGAAAGTGGGATTGTTAACTTGAAGAGAAGAAATGGAGAGACTAAAGGTGTTGAGTTGAGTTGGGGCTTGTGCAAAAGATAGGGCAAGGTGTCCAGAAGTGTCATGATGGATGTGCAATGTTAGGGCCAAGTCTAGGAGAGACTTAGAAGTGTATTTGGGAGCAAATGGAAGAGTGTGCAAAGATAGGGAGAGGCAGTACGGACATGTACGGACAGTACGGATCTGTACAGACCAGGGATACCCAGATTTGCATAACTCGGCCATTTGATAAGTTTTGGAGTTGGTGCGAAAATAGGGCGAACCTGACATCCCGGGAAAGCTTGTGCAATGTCTGG
>NW_013635161.1:0-368 GCF_000695525.1 Brassica oleracea var. oleracea
TAATTACTCTAACAATAAATTTTCATGAATATATGACAGATTATTCAGACATGTTTACACATGACGTGATCATTATCACATATAGTTCCATTAATTAATAGTATAATAGGTTGTAAAGGAGAATCCTCTGGTGTATAACAATTTTTTTTTTCATTTTTAGGTGAATTGGAAACTAAAAGCCTTAATATCAACTATTTTTTTTTTACAGCAAAAAGCTAAGAAACTAAGAAGATCTCTCGTTCGAGAGCCACCTCGGGGAAACTGAATCAACATAAACCATAGCAGATGGCGAAGTCCTATCACCTCGTGCCAGCTTGTCCGCCAGAGTATTTAGCGCCCTTGGGATATGTTGGATAGTAAAGTTGAGA
>NW_013635162.1:0-368 GCF_000695525.1 Brassica oleracea var. oleracea
TTTCTGCATTTTGCATCCATAATATCATATATGATTATGGTTTTCTTGGTATTGTTATCAGTTGGAGATCAAAATAATCTTCAGTGGAGGAATAGCTTTAGATGTTTTGCCAAAAGGTGGAGGAAAAGGACAAGCTCTTGCTTATCTTCTGAAGAAGCTCAAGACTGAAGGGAAGCTTCCTCTTAATACTCTTGTTTGTGGTGACTCTGGAAATGATACTGAACTATTTACTATTCCCAATGTCTATGGTGTTATGGTTAGTTTTCACCATCTGAACCTCTGTTTTTTTCCAGTTTTCATTCTCTATTTTTTATTTGTTGCTGTGCATTGAATCTGATATGACTCGTAGCGTTAGTTTCCCATGGGCA
>NW_013635163.1:0-368 GCF_000695525.1 Brassica oleracea var. oleracea
ATAACCCAATATGGTATAGGTTTACCCGTGGGTACCCAAAGTATTATTTTATTTACTCTGAAGATCATGTAAAATATTAGTATCATTAATGTGAACTTTAATATATAAACAAGATTTTGAAATTTTATAGAAAACTTGTTTTAGCGCAAAAACTCGTTTACGATTTTGGCGGAAAAACTCGTCTTTTCAGAAAAAAAAAATTATTTTGCAATTTTAACCGGAAAACTCATTTTGCGGTTTTAGCAGTAAACATCGTTTTGACATGATAACTCATTTATGGTTTTAACGAGAAAACTTGTTAAGTTGTTTTTGTGGTTTAAGCGGAAACTTTTCTTTTTTGCGGTTTTTGGTCGGTAAATTTTTTTTTT
>NW_013635164.1:0-368 GCF_000695525.1 Brassica oleracea var. oleracea
CAAATTAATTTCCAGAAATCTTCAATTCAATTTGGACATAAGATTGAGGAAGTTAATCATCAAGAGCTGAGGGATGTTCTGGGAATACATAACATAGGCGGTATGGGATCCTACTTAGGTTTACCAGAAAGCCTTGGTGGATCAAAGGTACAAGTTTTTGGCTTTGTACAGGAACGGTTGAATAATAGGGTTAATGGATGGACTTTTAGATTTTTTACAAAAGGAGGAAAAGAGGTAATTATAAAATCGGTGGTTACGGCCCTGCCAAACCATGTCATGTCTGTTTATCGGTTACCGAAGGCTACAGTTAAAAAGTTAACGAGCGCAGTAGCTCAGTTTTGGTGGAGTCCAGGAGGGAGTTCAAAAGG
>NW_013635165.1:0-368 GCF_000695525.1 Brassica oleracea var. oleracea
CTTTGAACCCCAGCTCCCAACTCCTGTCTTCTCGATCCCGTTCTCGAGGGTAGTTAACTCCTCTGTTTCTCTGATGGTGTACTTCTTCGGCGAATGGGTTATCGTCCACGTCGGTCGATCCATCTTCAGAGACAGCTTGCCCACGATCTCGGTCACGATCACGACGACCATGATCCATGCGATCACGATCATACCTCTCGTAAGTTGCCTCAGCGAACTCTCTCATCGAGTTGTGAATTGTCAACTGGATGTTCTCTTGCATCGTTACGAGTGTTCTTCGCAACTCCTCCCACTCGTTCAGCGTGTTGTCGGTTGTGTTTGTACGTCGTGGAGCCATTGAAAAGAGTCTGAAACGGTTTGGAGAAGAA
>NW_013635166.1:0-368 GCF_000695525.1 Brassica oleracea var. oleracea
TGCTCCATTGGCTGTCTGAAGGATGTCTGCAATATCCTCTCGAGATATGTGCAGTGTACGTCCATCGATTGCTCTTGTGTAGCCATCTAGGTCCCTGAAAATACCAAATTCGTCTGGTGTTAGGTATTGTTTATCAAATTTAGCTTTTTCGTTTACAGTGAATTTTGGTATTGGACGGATGTCGATTGATGTTGTATGGTCGATGTCGATCGACGTTGAAGGATAGATGTCGATCGATGGACGGCTCGCTCTGTTGATCGGATGGCTGAAACATGTTCTTTCCCAAGCAGCTTCTGCTTGTTTCTGATCTGTTTCATCGCTTCTTTGCATGTTGAGAAGTTCCTCATATGTGAAACCCTCATGAAGTT
>NW_013635167.1:0-368 GCF_000695525.1 Brassica oleracea var. oleracea
AGTGTCGCCATCTCGGTTTGAGAGAGAGAGAGATTAACAGATTCTTTGTTTGTCAAAGTGAAGAGTGAAGACTGTCGGAAATGTTTCTTTTTGGATAGGGTGAAAAATGAGATAAGGACGCTGGCATATGCAAAAGAATTGTACTTATGTAGTGAACCCTTTTTCTTTTACATATTTACACATTGTCCCCTCATACTTTCAGATATGTGATCACGATCCTGTTTTTGGGTTTAGTCGCGATTTTAAAGGCAACTTTGGTGCTATTGACAAATTTGACAAAAGTTAAGATTCTGTAAGTTTCTAAAGTAGTGCCAAATGAAGATTTACTATAATAAGAGTTTGTTGTTCTTGTATTATTCTTTCCAGTT
>NW_013635168.1:0-368 GCF_000695525.1 Brassica oleracea var. oleracea
AGATGCCCGCCAATCAGGTTCATGCTGATTTGATGGTGCCACCGAGTCGTCCTTACTCTCTGTACACTGTTGAGGACATTCTCGGTTTGCCAGGCAGAGAAGGCTTACCGATCATAGACCCCGACCGACCCGACGGAACTCTCTGGTATGTATGTTACATTAATTTTTTAAAATTCATTTGTGACTTTAATAAATATTTAAAACTTTAAATTTGTTTTTTTTTTCAGGTTTGGGGTTGATAACTGCCTTGCAACAGAAGTAACCGAGACGATTAAAGGTTACTTCTCCATGGCACATCCCAACTGGAAATCCACTCCGATCTACATCAGAAGGACGTGGTTCAAGATTTACGCTGTAAGTTTTTACAA
>NW_013635169.1:0-368 GCF_000695525.1 Brassica oleracea var. oleracea
TTTTATCATGAATCTATCAACCTAACATACAGATTCTCAATTCTCAAAGACATCTAAATCAGATCAATATAACATATCATACAGATTATTTAGGGTTTCTATTTAAAACAGACCAGATTACAAAATTATCAATCCTAGCAGATGATATTAAACGTCAAAAATCATGCAATCAGATCATTCGGATTTTAAACAAGTAAACCTCAATCAATGTATCAACCTATCAGATTATATAAGCAAAACAAGCTAGCAACCTATCGGATTCAGTCAATGTTTTAACAGGCTGGTCGTATTTTAAATCAGATGAACAATTAATCAAGCAGAATGAGAAAATAAATCTATCAATTTAACGGTCAAATAATTCTAGCAAC
>NW_013635170.1:0-368 GCF_000695525.1 Brassica oleracea var. oleracea
AGCTACTTCCACACCAATTTGGGTAACGGCAGAGCCGTGGGAGCATTTATGGTTGCCATAAGCGAACCATAAAAATTTCTGTGATAAAAAATAATAACGCATATTATAATAGAAGAAAAACATATAAGTAAATAAACTAACCAAAAAAGTGTAATTATACAACAAGATTTTTATATTTATTAAAAATATTAATCAAGTATTTATCATTAAATTTTATAATTAATTTTAAGATAAAATCATTCAATTACTCAATGTTTTTTTAGAAAATTCAATTACTTAATATTTTATGCCATAATCGGACAAAGATAAAATTTTACTTATTTTAGTTTTTTTAATATTTTAAAAATTCAATCAGAACTATAATCACC
>NW_013635171.1:0-368 GCF_000695525.1 Brassica oleracea var. oleracea
GAAGGACCAGAAGCCGATCTGCTCGGGAAAGCTCTCCGTTCGACAAATCGATGATGAAAGAGGAGGAAGTCCTCTATTGGAATGAACAAGAAGAGCTGGCTGAAAAGCAAACCGAGCTCACTCGCAGTAAACGCCGACAGGCTCGGAAATCTGCTAGCGAGACGTCGGATATCCGCGATCTTCGCGACTATATCACCAAGACTGCGGCAGAAGTAAGAGCCATGCAATCCCAAATCCATCACGCTACCAGCGCTGCACCCGAGATTGACAGGCTGCTGAAAGGGGCTCGGAAGAACCCCTTCACCACTCGTATCTCAGTTTTGAGGGTATCCAATCCGGGAAAAATCAAAGTACCGAAGTATGATGGT
>NW_013635172.1:0-368 GCF_000695525.1 Brassica oleracea var. oleracea
TAAAACATCCATATGTTTAAGTAAGATCAGGCAAGATTTAATAAACTCAAGACCAATTCTATTATTATATATGAAACGTGAATGATCCTTTAAAACAAACACGAATGCAATCATAAAGCAATAAGACTAGTCGTATCGAAATTCGGGCTTTTAGACAATCGGAAGTCTTATTCATTTCAGCTTCATTGGCTTCCGGCCATGCTGCTACTCCGGCTGGTCTAGCATCACTGATTTTCATCAGGAGCTTTGTTGTTTGCCTCGGCCAGAAGCAGTCATGTAATCAAATCAGTATAAGTGGCGAAGCCTTTTATTCTATACTGCTGTTACAGTATGACTTTCAACACATGGAATGTGGAATAGGACTTCTC
>NW_013635173.1:0-368 GCF_000695525.1 Brassica oleracea var. oleracea
AAGGGCTTCAATACTTTGGCTAATCATCGAGTTTCAGTTTGATATTGTTATATGTTTTCTGTACGCATGTTTGCGACAAGAAATGATGTATAGTCTTTGAGATTATGTTCATGATCGTCTGGATATGTTGCTAGCGTTTAGAAGAATTTTAGATTGTCATTTGCCTATTTGAGACGATTTGCAAAAGTTTTTGAAGTTTGGGAGTATACGAGTATAGTATACGTACCTACTCCCCTTTTTTTTTAAGAAAACAGTTGAACCGATACTTTGAAGGGTTGTGTACGTTTCTTCTTCTAACGTTTGAAATGATCAATAATCCTAGACGATTTAAAGACGACGCTTGGACTGTGATTTGGTTTGTTTCCACT
>NW_013635174.1:0-368 GCF_000695525.1 Brassica oleracea var. oleracea
TGGTCATAAGAAAGAAATTAGATTGACATACACTGATGTAGTAAGCAACATATGGATCACTGGATAAAAAACAATATTGTTCCTAAGCTGTTCATGGACTGAAACAAAGCAGCTGCATATATTATGTAAATTAGTTGTATAAGAACAATCCAATTCAGTCCATATACTTATAAAAGAGATTTGAATTCCTTGTGTTTACTTATACTAAACCAGCCTAAAGAGAAGTTAGTTGATTGATACAGATTATCTATTAAATCTGTGTGGGTGTCCGGCTAGAGGCGTCCGGCTCTTCTTCTTTGATCATGGCTAGTTAAAAGAAATATCAGCCATCGTGTTGTAGTCCATAAACACATGTGGCCGAGGTCCAT
>NW_013635175.1:0-368 GCF_000695525.1 Brassica oleracea var. oleracea
TATGGCCAAATACGCCTTTCTTCCTTAAACTATTTAACCCCACGTTTTCATTCAATCAAATCTGTTCTACGAGTGCACACTCATATATTGACGTGGGTTCATGATCCTCGCTTATATTCATAAATTCAAGTGCTACCTTGTATGCAAATAGATCATCTTATGTCGACATTCCTTATTGGTTCCATTATGTTCCAGACATGATATAATCGATTGAGATTCATTATTATCAGGACCTTTAATACTTTGCAGCTTGGCGTCCCAAGCTACATTGTTTGGTACATGTACCTTCGAGCCGGCCGGCCTTATCTCCATGTCTGGGATATGGTTTCCTTAGTAACCTCAGATTTGGATTTTGATTATCATTCTCT
>NW_013635176.1:0-368 GCF_000695525.1 Brassica oleracea var. oleracea
ATGTATTGGGGTTTGTTTTCTGAAGGGAGTTAAAGGCACCTGAGCAAAAAAAATTTAGTGTGTCCATATGCTCTTGATAATCCCCTAGAGTGTAGCTTCCTGCTATCTTCCAAAATAATCTCTCTAATTCAGGATCTTTATTGTCTCTTTTCCAGTTTGCAAGGATATGTCTTGAACACATTCGGTGTTCAGCTTCTGGAAGCTCATTCTTGACAGCATTCACAAGTCCCTGTTGATAAGAAAACACAATCAAATAAGCATAACACAAAAAAAAAGCAGAAATTAGCACACCACAAACCTTCTGCTTGTCGGATATTATTTTTGTTGTTGCTCCTTCTTGCAGTCCTAAATCCGATTTCAAAAGCTTC
>NW_013635177.1:0-368 GCF_000695525.1 Brassica oleracea var. oleracea
GGGGTTCAAAGCCACCAACGGCCAATCCCGACAAAATCGGCCAAAATAGGCCCGTACAAAGTTCGAAAGCCATACTCGGCAAGACATACATGGACAAAGGCCACACTCGACCGCTAGATACTAGATAAAGAGAAAAACTCATTAAAACCCTCACAGATCAAAGTTAAAACTCCCGGACAAGGAGGCTCTGAATGCATCCGCGGAAAAGTTCACTTCCTCATCGTAGTTTCTACGGTATCAGGGGAAACCGGAATGGGATCCCAGAATCTCTGAATCTTCCCATCGATCGGAGGAATGGTCGCCTCAGCGTGAGCATAATCTTTCATGCCACCCTTCATTAACTCCATCTCCCTCTCGAAAACGTAGTT
>NW_013635178.1:0-368 GCF_000695525.1 Brassica oleracea var. oleracea
GCTGTAAAGAAGTGGAGGAATGCAGATCGCATACGTCTTGTCTACTTCGCGATCATTCTTTGTGTGGTATTGGCGAGAGATGAGAAGCCTAATATCCCCCTGAAGTACATCGCGGTGGTCATGGATCTTGACAGAGTTCGAAGGTATCCTTGGGGAGTTGCTGCTTATGACCTTCTCTGCAAATCAATAGCCAAAAATCGTTCCCAACTGAAGGAAAAGACCACTAGCTATGTCTTGGATGGCTTCTCATACGCCTTGCAGATTTGGGCAATGGAAGCGGTACCAAAAATTGGGAAGCTTTGTGGAAAAAAGCTGGATAATGGTTTCAAGGACGGTCCTAGATGCATAAACTGGATGGGAGCTGCGAA
>NW_013635179.1:0-368 GCF_000695525.1 Brassica oleracea var. oleracea
ATGTTATATTCTGAAAAATTGCAGGATATGCTTGTGAGGCATAACATTGACGTCATGCACGTCGAGAAGAACGTGTCTGATGCGCTGTTGTTTATACTGATGCATAGTGCGAAATCTAAGGATGGACTGAAAGCAAGAAAGGATTTAGAAGAGATGGGTATTAGAAGCAACTTACATACACAAGCTAGGGGAAGAAAACTTACTTGCCTCCAGCTGCGTATTGGCTTTGAAAGGAAGAGAAAAGAAAGTTATGTCGAAGGTTATCAAGCTTCAGAGGCCCTGATGGATATTGTGCCAATATAGCTAAATGTGTCTCACTGAATCCTCCTTCTATTGGCGGCATGAAGTCACATGATCATCATGTTCTT
>NW_013635180.1:0-368 GCF_000695525.1 Brassica oleracea var. oleracea
TGATGCAACTATGCATTAAAACAATATTTTCATACTTTTGAATTTTTTTAAAAATCTATGAGTTAACTAACCTCTACGAAAATTTGAATTTTTTTGTAAATGCTCTATATACTTGAAGCCTATGATCTTTAGTGTTGTTTTAAAATTTCTAAACACATTCTACATTTGTATTAATGTATATTAAACTCTCTTTCATTTTACATGGGCATTTTTTTAATTTTTTTCAATTAATTTAGTAAAACTTCATAATACTCGCTAAATTGGTTGACTAACCACTATAAAATTACTATTTTCTAGAGACACGGAGACAACAAAAGTTCCAAACTTCATAATACTCCCTAAATTGGTGTACTAACCACAATAAAATC
>NW_013635181.1:0-368 GCF_000695525.1 Brassica oleracea var. oleracea
AGGGGCTTAGTCGAATGTTTCATTTGCCACAGAACTCCTTGAAGTTGTCTGACATGAACTGCGATCCGTTATCAGTAACGATCTCATAAGGCAAACCGTGGTGGCAAATAATGTTTTTCCAGACGAAACCGCGGACTTCTTTGTCTGTGACTAGAGCGTATGCTTCAGCTTCGATCCATTTGGTGAAGTAGTCGGTGAGGACGAGGATGAAGCGTCTTTGGCGGGAACAGGGGTCCTATGATGTCCATTGCCCATCGCATGAACGGGTATGGGGCGGTGGTTGTTCGCAACATTTCGGTTGGACAATGGATGCTAGGTGCGTGACGTTGGCACTTGTCGCAGCTTCTCGCGTAAGACTCGCAGTCTGC
>NW_013635182.1:0-368 GCF_000695525.1 Brassica oleracea var. oleracea
TCGCCACCGAAGAAGTTCAGTTCCTTGGCCATGTTATCGGCCATGGAGAGCTGAAGATGGATGAACCGAAGGTCAAAGCGATAATGGAGTGGGAGGCCCCGACCAAGGTAACAGAGTTGCGATCTTTCCTTGGTCTGGTCAACTACTATCGTCGGTTCATCGAGGGGTATTCAAGAAAGGCGGCACCATTGACGGACCTTCTCAAGAAAGGGAAAACATGGGACTGGTCCGAACCGTGCCAAGAAGCCTTTGAGGGACTAAAGACCGCAGTAAGCCAAGAACCTGTCCTTGCCTTACCCGACTTCAGTCTCCCTTTCGAGCTACACACGGATGCTTCTGACTTTGCCATTGGGGGAGTGCTCATGCAA
>NW_013635183.1:0-368 GCF_000695525.1 Brassica oleracea var. oleracea
TCTGGGGTTGAATGGTAAGCTTAAATCAGAGATTAGGGTTCCAAATCCATGTTAGTTAAGTGACTTGAGGTTCAATGTTTTGGACTCTGCTGACCGAAGTTTCTTCTGGTACTATTCTCGGGAAAACCACATCTATGACTGCTAATGTTCTTGCAAGGACTCAGTTTGCAGTTCTTATTATCGACGTGAGGTGAAAGTTTTTTTTTAATCTCAAGTTGCAATCGACTAAGCTGTTGTTAGTGCTTTATTCATATTCTTGTGTTCATGTTTTTTTGTAGGGCGGGTTTGCATCCGTTGGATTTGGAAGTTGGTAAATGGCTAAGCAAGCATGCGCCACAAATTAAGCCTATAGTAGTGATGAACAAATC
>NW_013635184.1:0-368 GCF_000695525.1 Brassica oleracea var. oleracea
ACTGGTCCAAGGGAGGCTCCTACGTCAAGGTAAGCTGGTTATACCTAAGGACGCGAGCATGGTGGGCCTAATCTTGAACGAATTCCACGATTGGAAACAAGGGGGTCATGGCGGTGTGTTGAAGACTCAGAAGCGCATTGGAGAGATCTTTTATTGGAGGGGAATGATGACTGACATAAGGCGTTATGTCTCTGCTTGTCAGGTGTGCCAGCGGAACAAGTATTCCACATTGGCTCCTAGCGGCTTGCTTCAACCACTGCCAATTCCACTCAATGAGTGGGAGGATCTCTCCATGGACTTTATAGAGGGGTTGCCAAAGTCAGAAGGTTACAACGTGGTGCTGGTCGTCGTTGATCGTTTTTCAAAAT
>NW_013635185.1:0-368 GCF_000695525.1 Brassica oleracea var. oleracea
AAAGATGAACACGGATGAAAGCCTTAAAGATCTTTTCTGAAGCTCAACATTTGTGAAGACACTGGAAATTGAGTTAGCTTTCCAATGGAAGTGGTTTCAAGTCATTTGAAGATGTATTGGATAAGTTATAATCGATTTACTACAGGTGTATCAACCCTTACCGGGGACCACTGGAAAGTTGATGGGATTAACCAACTTCCCACTTTCTTCCACCCACTTTTCCTTTGCACGATTTTTCCTACTTTTCTGTATAATATTTGCTTTCTTTTTATCCAAAGAGTGGGCAAGAAACATGAGGATGGTACTTGGTAATAAAAAAAAAACTTGTCAAAACTCTCTCTCTTTGAAATATCATTGTTCTTAGTGTT
>NW_013635186.1:0-368 GCF_000695525.1 Brassica oleracea var. oleracea
AAACTTTATGAGGCGGAGGTTATGAAACTCCGAGTAGAGCCGCTGTCCGATAGCGGCCTTACTCTTTCTCCGTTGGTCCTTCCTTCTCGTTTTGCCGAGGACAGGTTCAGAACATCATTTGATCCCTATGGATCGAACGTAAATTTGATCGGGCCAGAGACGGCTTCTCAGCTGGTGACCTCGCTTGAAGTTGTTGAGGAGCCGTCAGAGGAGCCACTCGTTGATGTCATGTCTGTCCCCACCAAGCCTGTCAAGTCCCCGGTGGGAAGCGGTTTTGATGAGCGCCCAGAGGATGGGAATTTGAAGGGGGTTCGAGAGGGGGAGACCGAGAACGTGGGTGTCGAGGATCCTGTGCTCGTCTCGGATTC
>NW_013635187.1:0-104 GCF_000695525.1 Brassica oleracea var. oleracea
TGGGGTATCGCATTCTACCACTCGGAAGCTGGTCACTATCGAGTTCCCGTGTTGCACGCTGCTTTCTGCAGAAAGCCACTATCAGACTTAGAGGGTGCTGGTGT
>NW_013635187.1:164-368 GCF_000695525.1 Brassica oleracea var. oleracea
AGCGTGATGTGGTTGAGAGTTAGATTGATCCGTACCCCCCTCCTTCTAGCGCCAAACTGTGGGAACCGAAATTCGCACTGTCGATTTCCATTTAAATAAGTAAACTAGGAAAACCTTAATTTCCCAGAGGTCCCGGATATCTGCTAATACCATACACCAAGCAATCAGAACACAAGAATGACAATGATAAAGTATAAGAAATCG
>NW_013635188.1:0-368 GCF_000695525.1 Brassica oleracea var. oleracea
CAGCTCATCCAGCTCATCTACTATCACTTCAGCTGGTTTCAGCTCAAACATACTCTTTTCAGCTGGTTCCAGCTCGTCCTCAGTCTCATCAGCTGGTTTTAGATCAATATCCTCACCATTAATCCATCCTTGTTTGTCCTTTGTTGAAGAATCATCTGGCTCAGCCATGGTCGCATCATCCTGGCCCGGGTCTATGATTCGAGGCGCATCATTGGGGTGGAGAACCGGGAGATGCTCTCGACCTGGTTGTTGAACCAATAGATGAACTGGCATGACCCCCGGATCCTGTTGAGCAGCAGCGCGAGGGCCAGCGGGAGCTGTAGCGGGAATATATGCGGGAACCGAGTCATGAGACGATCCCGATGCAC
>NW_013635189.1:0-368 GCF_000695525.1 Brassica oleracea var. oleracea
ACTAACTCTTTCATGATCAAACCATTACAGTTAATAACCATTCAAGCATTTATCCCGAACACTTCTTTCCTTGCCGAATCAGGTATTGGTTCATGTTGGTTTAGTATTGTTTTGGTTTATTAACCGGTTTAGGATGGTCCTATTGTAAATATAATTTAAGTTGGTTTAGCATATATTATGCTTAAAATAATTTAAAATAAATAATAGTAGTATTATGATTAAAATATAAATTTAGAGAGTTTTCAAATATAGTTTACAGAACATTATAGGTGATGAATTTAATTTATTAAATTCGTTTATTACTTAAAACTAATTTTTTTCAAAAATATACTGAGTTATAAATATCAATGCTGGATTGGTGAGTATAA
>NW_013635190.1:0-368 GCF_000695525.1 Brassica oleracea var. oleracea
AGAACATTTTCATATAATCTTACACATAAATCAATTGTCTGCAAATCAAATCCGTTGTGTTGCCTGCAGACAACTTTATTTGATTCATTGCATCTGAAACGTTATGAGACTGATATTTGATCAGATATTTAACGAGGCCAGAAAAATCTAAAGTTGCAATCTTAGGGGTTGATTTTAGGAGCTCATAACAAAGTGAAGAATTGACATATTTTTTTGTGCATATGTTGTTGATCTCATTTTTTGTAACCATCATACTAAAGTTTCCATATGATGATGACAAAACAAAAAGAAGTACAACAATTGTAAGAACCAAGAAAACATTTTTTTTTCAAATAGGCAGCCATTTTCTGTTTAAAGTGCTTGGAAAG
>NW_013635191.1:0-368 GCF_000695525.1 Brassica oleracea var. oleracea
ATCCTCCACTAACGTATGATGATGTTCCAAGAGGTTTGGAGGCTTTGCTGTCTCTCTTTTTCAAGCAAATAGTGATGTTATAGTGGTTATTCCATCGATTTAGGGAGTATTATGAAGTTTTACTAAGTTAATTAATAAAAAATTATAACGATTCCCTTATACCATGAAAAGAATCTTAAAATACATTAATAAAAATGTAGAATGTGGTTAGAAATTTTAAAAGAACACTAAAGATTATAGACTTCATTATATAAAACATTTACCAAAAACTCAATATTTTCGTAGGGGTTAACACATAGATTTTGAGAACGTTTCAAAAAGTACGACTATATTGTTTTAATGCATAATTTCATCATCCACTAACATAT
>NW_013635192.1:0-105 GCF_000695525.1 Brassica oleracea var. oleracea
TTTCAGCAACCAATAAACAGGTAAGCATAAAAACTCTTTCATAGCTTAAACTTAAACATTAAATCGTAGAAACTCATTCATAACTACCTCTTTTATTTTATTACA
>NW_013635192.1:192-368 GCF_000695525.1 Brassica oleracea var. oleracea
GACAAGTGCATCTTCACCACTTTCTACTCTCTTTGAAAACGGGGCAGATGTTGAGATTGCAACTAGCGATGACGCTACTTGTCGAATCTGGTATCCTGAAGATGTATTTGCTACAAATCTGTGTGATGCGGTAGAGAAGGTGGCAGTAACACTGTTTGCGGACCAAAAGAGAGTTA
>NW_013635193.1:0-167 GCF_000695525.1 Brassica oleracea var. oleracea
AAGAACTTTTTTGAGAACATCATGAATACATTACTTAACATCCCTGGAAAGACAAAATATAACAAAAAATCAAGGATGGACTTACCTGATATTTGCTCAAGAAGTGAGTTACATATCAAGAGCAATGGAAACGTTCCTGTTCCCATCTTCCGGTTGTCATCAGAAGC
>NW_013635193.1:217-368 GCF_000695525.1 Brassica oleracea var. oleracea
TCCTGATGGTTATGTTTCAAATCTGTCAAGATGTGTTGAACGAGGTCAAAAGTTCTCCGGAATGAAGAGTCATGATTGTCATGTGTTTATGTAACGACTACTTTCATTTACTTTTGCCGAGCTCCTTCCAGCAAATGTCCATGAAGCACTT
>NW_013635194.1:0-163 GCF_000695525.1 Brassica oleracea var. oleracea
ACTACTTAATTGTAAGTCGTTTACTTTTAAAAAAATATTATTATTTTTATTTTCGACAAACGACTGAAATGTAAGTCGTCTGGGGAAGTCAAACTTCTGTAATTATCCAGTCAAATGCAAAACTAACCTATGACGACTGAAATGTAAGTCGTCTAGGTTCTTT
>NW_013635194.1:170-368 GCF_000695525.1 Brassica oleracea var. oleracea
GGAAATTTTTTTGAAACCAAACAATAGTAGACGACTTAACTTTCAGTCGTCTCAGGTTACAGATTTCAAAGTCAATTGCAAAAATAACATTTGCGTTGACCAGACGACTTCCAGGTAAGTTGTCTACAGCCAGTCGACTTACAGGTAAGTCGTCTACAGGCAGACGACTTCCCAAGTAAGTCGTCTGACGAACAGATC
>NW_013635195.1:0-368 GCF_000695525.1 Brassica oleracea var. oleracea
TCGGGCCATATATGTTCCTTTTCTCGGTGGTGAGGGAAATCGAATAATTGTTTATCTTTGACCAAAAAAATAGATCTTTCTTTTTCGAGCTTTTTAGTTGTCCGCTGTGAATTTGAAATGAAGGCGCCGTTCCTGTTGTAGAATTATTTTTGTTTTTAGTAAAGAATCAATACATGAAGGTGTTTTTTATTGTAATTAAATGTTTATCTTGTTGCCTGGTATTGACGCAGATTAGGAATTATTGGCGAAAGTCGCATCGTCTTCGTTTAAACCTGCAAAAGTGAGTTTTGTAAAGGAGAGTGTTTTTTGTCTTAATTTCTCTGAGGAGAAGAGAAGCAGAGATGGTGTATGCAGTCGTATATAATAAA
>NW_013635196.1:0-367 GCF_000695525.1 Brassica oleracea var. oleracea
AATATGCTGCTCGAAGAACTACTTGAAACTCCAGAGCATATAGACTCAGCAAGATGCTTCATACCCATAAATCTCTGACGAACATGTAACGCACTCTTTGTTCGGGTGCTCTGTACCACTCGTAATAAGAGTGTCAAAGCAGTTCCATTGGAAGTTTTAAGCTCTTCATACAAGGAGTCAATACAATACACAGGACACATCGAATTCTCCGCAGAACGAGTAACATTTTCAATTGAAATAAGAGAGTACTTAAGGGTGTCCCACATGAGGATTGATTGTGGTACCCAAGAAGTTCCCGAAAGTTTTTTCTGTCGCTTAGAAAAATAGAAATTCCAGAGCTTGTTGGAGACAGATTCAAGATCTTTCC
>NW_013635197.1:0-367 GCF_000695525.1 Brassica oleracea var. oleracea
GACAGTTTTGCAACATGTCCAACAATATTGACACGACGCCAAACCGTTTTTATTGGTATTCTTAAAGTATGGTCCAATAATATGTATGTTAAATCATCCCAAAATATTTGTTTTACATTTATTTTATTTTTCTTTATATTATTAGAAAAAAATAAGTATGGGTAAAATATCTAGATTCGAAGAACTGAACCGAGCTAGATTTCAAAGTAATACTAAAAACAAACTAAAACAGATTAAGTACTCATATGGATCTAAAGGTTTAATATTCAGATAACAAGATCCGAATCTGATCCAAACTAAAATATTTCGGATGCCAAAATTATATAAATCACAATTATATACTTAAATATGTTAATTATTTTAAATT
>NW_013635198.1:0-367 GCF_000695525.1 Brassica oleracea var. oleracea
CAGACGTAACACAAGAAGAAGAAGGCTTTAAGCCTGAAAAGGATTACAGAATCTCTCACCTCGAATTGAACATTATGAATGCTTAGTAATTATTATGCTTTAAAAAAGGTACTCGATCCCATCTTTATGATTTATTAACATCTCAAACCCAAAGTTAAAATTTCTAATTTTAACTGTTCTAGTAGAAGAAGAATATAACGAGCTAGAATGACACAAAATATTTTAATACTAAAAGGAACAAACAAAAGTAAATAAACACATTAGTTGACTTCTTGGCCGTGGAATCTTCATTCTGCAACCTTTGCATCGCTCCCTTTTTCAGTTTCTCCAGTATAATCAACTGTGTTAAGAAAAAGTAGTGAAAATA
>NW_013635199.1:0-367 GCF_000695525.1 Brassica oleracea var. oleracea
CTTCACTAGCTCCTTATTAGTTTGCCAAATAGATTACACAATAATCTGCGTAAAATATTTGATAGCATCCACCAATCACAAGGGATTAACGAAACTTCTAGAGAGTTTAATCATCACTCACCTCATGAAACACCAAACAAAACATCAATTAAAATTCCTCTTCCGTCGAGCTTAACACCGACCCAACATGTGAACGGGTCGGCCGGTCCGGCACCCAAATGGAACATGGCGATCTCGGAGGCAGTTCCTTTACTTGATGTCCACTACAATCGTAGAAGATCACTCCGGAATAACACAACGGCTCACATTTGTCTCCCATTAAAATCTTTCTCTGCCAAATGCCATATTCCTCCTCCTCTTCCTCCTC
>NW_013635200.1:0-367 GCF_000695525.1 Brassica oleracea var. oleracea
AAGTAACTCACCGTGCTCTGCTCCAGCACATGGCGAATATCTTTGGGGTTCCACAACCTAGTACGTTTTCCTTCCCTTTTGACAGATGATTCATATCCAATTTCCTTCCCCATTGTATGCAGTAGATCATGCATCTCAAGCCGATTATAAGAAACAGTTAAGAAACACTTGTCTTCAAGATCCCTCATCACAGCTGCAGCATCGACACGATCTGACTTCAGGATGCTCGAAATGAAATCTGCTTTCTCCGACCTGAAAAAGCATGCTATGTCCAGAAACATGCTCTTCTGTTCATCATCTAATGTGTCATAACTCACTTTTAGCACTTTCTGAATCTCCTTGTCTGGCACTACCCTTAACCTCTCCC
>NW_013635201.1:0-367 GCF_000695525.1 Brassica oleracea var. oleracea
GTATCCGAACGCCCACCCCTATGATATATGATCATTTGTATCTTGCTCGAATAAAAAAAGTTAAACCATTGATCACAAATTTTTTAATGTGGGACTTTATCATTTTTGGTAATTTATAGTCGTTTTTAAAAATTCAAAATATAAAAATAACAAAAAAATCTATTTTTTTATTATATGCTTACTGTGATTGTTTAATTTCTTTAATAGTATAAAAATAAACAAGAAAGAGAAAGGTTAGAATTTTTTATATCAAATATATATTATTCATAATAATTAATTGTCATATATATGTTAACCATATTAGGTAATTCCGAAGCTTTTATTTATGGAAAGAAAAAATATTTTTTTGTATACTATTAATTAATTT
>NW_013635202.1:0-367 GCF_000695525.1 Brassica oleracea var. oleracea
ACCTAATATATACCAGGTGATATTGTCGATTACTACCGATGTGGGATGGGGCAATAACCATAATGCCCCTTTTTTTACAAGAACAAAAGTAAAAGTCCATTACTTTGGTATAGAGAGGCCCACGTATGAAGAAAAACGGAGGTTTTACAAAGCAACGTCGGAAAAAAAACGAACGATCTCAAGCGACCGAGTCAGTGCTAAGTTACGAACGATCTCAAATAACAGTCAGAGTGGGTGGTGATGAGATATGTCTTGACAAACGCTTGTCGCTAAGAAGACTGCAAAGAGAGCAAAATACTTAGATTAGTGGTCAAACACTTTCCATTGGTTCTTGTTTCTTCAGTTGTTACATAATACAAACTCTTTT
>NW_013635203.1:0-367 GCF_000695525.1 Brassica oleracea var. oleracea
CACTTCTCATTATCTTACTAGCTTATGTATTCAATTAAGATTAAAATTTAATTATTTAAGCAAAACTAATTAAAATACTAATATTATATTTTCAAGAACCCCTTTTGAGAATTTTAACATTGGTGTTGCTCTTACTGTTTACTTCTGAATTTATATTCAAACATTTAAAAGTATATAGACGTTATTATGATATCTTAATTGTTAATGAAAAAAATAAAAACTTTGAAACCCATGTGTTGTTCAAGATTATTTGAAAGAGATGATTAGATGAAGATTGACGTGAAGCTATGACAGAAACTAAGTATTCACTTTTGCTATCAGTAATAACAAGCTTTCATAGCTCAGTTGGTTAGAGCACCCGTTTAGT
>NW_013635204.1:0-367 GCF_000695525.1 Brassica oleracea var. oleracea
AAGAAGCAAATAAATTAATTCAAACAATCAAATATGGAAGCCTTTGTACACAACAGTGACGTACATAAGATGATTAGAATTGACTTTAAGTCTTTTGGATTCTTTTTGATCGCTTAAGTGTGATGTTTCCCAGCATCATGATATTCATGCTCCTTGAAGAACTCATTACCTGTATTACAAACACGGCAGGGTGTTAGTAAACTCTCTTTACCAAGATATTATTGCAAAACCAAAATAGCTTTCTCATGCTCCACCCCACCAATACTGGGATCAAATTACTCTTCATCTGCCAACTCTCTCAGCCTACTTTAGCCACTTCAACATGTTAGGAAATATGCGGTCAAATTTTGCGGTAAACCAGAATTTA
>NW_013635205.1:0-367 GCF_000695525.1 Brassica oleracea var. oleracea
TGACAAATCCCGAGATAGCTTGCCATAGAAAGTGTTTAATCTTACGTGATGTTTTTAACTTCCAGACCTCCTTCTTAAGCGTTGTTACGCTTGGTTCTGCTACCTCCCGCTCTATCGATGCTTTCCTCTTTTCATTGATCACTTCATACCCTGTACGAACAGTATACGAGCCTGATTTCGTATGTTTCCAAATATATCCATCTTTCCTTCCTAGACGACTTGGTTTAATAGAGAGGATTTTATTAACGTCTTCCTCCGCCACCAGTTCTCTAATAAGGGGTTCATTCCAGTCTTTAGTCTCATGATCCAGCAAATGGTGGACTCTTAGGTCATGATCGATCACTGGTCCCTTCGGCAATGCTGGTCT
>NW_013635206.1:0-367 GCF_000695525.1 Brassica oleracea var. oleracea
CTCCTTGAGCATGCCTTCACGGTGGTTGAAGACATCGTCAGATGTATAGAGAACGTCTAATGAGCGTCCATAATTGATTATTTGGTTAAGAACTCTACGAGAGATGTTGGTTGTCTTCAAGCACTCCTCGTTAACGATCTTGTTGATATCTTTAATCATCTTACCAAACTCTTTTATAGCTTTTTCTTTGGTAACTCCATGTTGTTTTATGTAATAGTTGAGTGCGTTTGCAGTGTAACCTTTACCAATATCCTCCTGATCATATAAACCACAATACAATACATGATATATTAGCCAAATATTACAAAGGAGGAATTTTTCAAAAGGGAATTAAACGTTTTGTATGTTCAAGTTGATTGTTTTTTTT
>NW_013635207.1:0-367 GCF_000695525.1 Brassica oleracea var. oleracea
TTTTGATTATGTTAAAACTTTAACTCAGAATAAATAAAATATTATATCAACATCATCTGCATTTAAACAAAACAATTGAAAGAGGTAAAATAATTCTGATAGTATTATAAACATGGATACATGTTTGCAATATTTTTTACAAAATAATTAAAATACCAAAATATAAAATATATAGTTAAAATACTATATTTATTTCATTACCTTTATCCATGATGTTTGTTCACAATATCAAATACTTAACATAACATAATATTTAAATTTTGAATGTGATACGGTGTATCTTATAAATTTAATCACTTTTATATATTTTTAGTTTAAATTATTATTTCATCTACACTTCATGTTTAATTATCTAGAATCTTTTTTT
>NW_013635208.1:0-367 GCF_000695525.1 Brassica oleracea var. oleracea
TAGTTCTTTGTATGTTTTTCATGCAATTCTGATTTATTTATTTTTATGAGAATATGATTAATTACTTGGTCAAATTAAATGGTTAGGATCTTTCAATTATAAATTTTGCTTTGTTTCCAAATACTGTAAGATATAAATTAAAGTAATAGAGATTTGCTATCCATAGAACAGTTACAAAATTAATTGTATTCTCTCTTTTTAGTCATACAAAATGAATTGTATTCAAGTCAAAGCAACAAATGTATTACAATGACAATTAATGTTTGATTTCATTCATCTCATCATGTACATATATAATATATATATACACAAATTATACATATCAAACAACAAACATCAGTTTTAATTTTGAATTCCAAGTCTAAAT
>NW_013635209.1:0-367 GCF_000695525.1 Brassica oleracea var. oleracea
TTAAGACCAATGATCTTGACTCCTGGCGGCAACTCTACGAGCTCCCAGGTGTTGTTTTTGTTGATGGAGTCAATCTCATTTTCACATGCATTCGTCCATCTCTTGTTTCCCTTTGCTTCATGGAAATTTCTTGATTCGTCGTTAATCGAGAGAAGTAACAACTCACATTCTACTTCAGCGAGTAATAAATAATCATCAAGATAACCTGGTTTGTTTCTTTGACGAGATAAGTGTCTTGTTTCTTAAGTTGTTGCTTCTTCATTGACTTCTTCGACAAGTGTTGTTTCTGGTTCTTCTTCTTGATGCTCTGTCTCTGTGGCAACGTTTTCTACTTGACGCTTACCAGCTATAAACGGACCATTACCTT
>NW_013635210.1:0-367 GCF_000695525.1 Brassica oleracea var. oleracea
GCCTTTCAACTGGTCTCTGCCTGAACCTGACTTTGTCGTCCAACTCACGGGTTAGTATTTCCAGATATTTCTCTTTGCCGCGTAGAGTTTCCGGTAAGTCATGGTGATTGTTATTACTCCCGGATTCTTGATCAGATTGTTTAATCTCTGGAGCAATGGATTCCTTGTCGAGTTTTTTCCTTAGCTCTTCAATCTCTTCCTTTAACATCTTCTCTTCTTCTGTTTTAGGCCTGTAAAAGTTGGTTTTCACAACAGAGAATTGGTCAAGCAGATCCACAACCCTCAGTGAAACTAAAAAAAAAATCAAGTTGAACAAGGACCTGTCAACTCTGCGATGTTCAAGTTCCATATCCATCTTGCGCCAATC
>NW_013635211.1:0-367 GCF_000695525.1 Brassica oleracea var. oleracea
AGAATTCAATCATATTGTAGTATAATTACATATACACTATGAAATTTGGAACTGTATTATAGATGAGATGCAACTGGACCCCACAAATCTGTTAAAACTTGGTAAGGTTAGTAATCAATTATTAAAAAAACATAAATTATTTTCCGTGGACTTATTTGTATGCTATAGAAAGCACTGTATTTTACTATCTTTTTATTAACTACATATAATAGAACCTGGAACTATCACTATATGACTATTTCTTTTTTATAAGAGACGACCATAATATCTTAGCGAATGATCTTCAAGTTACTCTTACTATCAAAGACTACAACCAAAATGCAACATCAAGACTCGACGTCGATTTCATCATCACTGACCTAGAGAG
>NW_013635212.1:0-367 GCF_000695525.1 Brassica oleracea var. oleracea
AAGCTCCTTGTATTTGGTCTTTAGCTTGAAGATTGTCCTGTCCTGAGATTTGTTCCATCTTTGAAGCTTGTAAATGTGCTCATGAGCTTCACGGAGAGGGCCATGGGGTAGAGCTGTTGAGCTCTGAGTAAAGTGGTAGCGAGGAGGGCCATAGACGGGGGTAGCAGATCCCTCTTGTGTAGCAGCACTTGTTCCAGCCATTACATGACCTCTCGTTCCACCTCTCCTTCTCCTAGGAGCAGTCACAGGATCTATAGGGCCATGGGGTCCAAAGAGTTCTGATTTATCTATGTTGAAGTGGATGATCTCCGGCCTCTCTGTGTTTGTGAGCTCTCTATTTGGGAGCAGCAACTTAACCATATTTCTC
>NW_013635213.1:0-367 GCF_000695525.1 Brassica oleracea var. oleracea
CCTTTGGGGTTTTAAGTTCTAGCTAATGAAGTTTGTGTTACAAAAAATTAAAGATTTTTGTCTCTTCTCTAACATGAAAACAAACATCTGGTTTATGGGAAGAAAGCTGTGATTTTGTTGAATTATGATCGAACAGAGAGAGACGCAAGGCTTGCATTGCAAACAACGATGACCAATATTGGCTTGGCTTTTGATTGGCTTGGCTTTTGATTTTGTTACTTATCAAAACTCGATTTTCCAATTCCATGTTGGAAAAAGATAAAATATAAACAATAGTCACAGTTATTCTTGATTCTTAAATTTTATGATGTAGTATGTGTTACATATAAAATCGGATTCCTTTTGCTTAAGGTATAATAATCCAATG
>NW_013635214.1:0-367 GCF_000695525.1 Brassica oleracea var. oleracea
AATTGCAATAGTTTATTCATTTTAAAATTTGTATTTGAAAAAAAAAAAAGATTAAAATTACGTATCGTGACTACGAAATATTCTGAAAAACTTGTTTGTAGACAACATACAATATTTTTGTCTGCGGCTTCCCTTCTTTACCAGTTATTAGGATTTTTAATCCAGATCTCGACTTAACTCTTGAAAGTGAAAGTTTGCCTTGCATTTTGTAAGCATTTTATAAATTATTTTAAAATTATGATAAATTTATTCTTTAAACAACGATAAATAATTTAAAAATAATATTAATAAACATTTTTGGATTTTGTAATATTTAAAATAGTTATTATATAATTATATTCGAACATAATTCATCAAGTAGAGTATA
>NW_013635215.1:0-367 GCF_000695525.1 Brassica oleracea var. oleracea
ACCACAATAGTTGTATGTATATTTTTCGTTCATTGGTAAATAAATTCATTGAATTAAAGAAAAAACGTATAACCACGAAATTGGAATCCATTCTTTTTAATATTAAGATATACATAATCTATAATAAAAATAACAAAATAAAAAAAGTAAGATCAGACATAGGTTGATCATATAAATAGTACAAGTCAGATTACAAACATATAAATTAACTCTTAAGTGTCCAGAAAAAAACATTTACTATAAGACCACTAAGTTTTAGCATAATGTAAACTACGGGTTGATCATCTATGACGCACAACCGATTTATATACTTCTCTTCGAGATCCTAGCATAGCACAATTGCAATGAAAAATATAGTAATACAAAC
>NW_013635216.1:0-367 GCF_000695525.1 Brassica oleracea var. oleracea
TTGCTGCTACAAGAGTTTGACCTTGAGATCAGAGACAAGCCAGAAGTTGAGAATTGTGTAGCTGATCACTTGTCTAGACAGAAGATTGAGAGTGGGATCCCCATTGATGAAGGGCTTCCAGAAGAACAAATCATGGCAATCGGAGCAGTGGTGGCAGTTTGTGAAACTGGAAAGAAGCTTGAAGAGGTGAAGGGAACTGAAGAGAAAGGGTCTTGGTATGCTGATTTGGTGAACTACTTAGCTTGTGGAAGAGAGCCAATGGGTCTTGAAGGATATGCCAAGAAGAAGTTCTACAAAGATGTGAAGAGATACTATTGGGATGAACCTTACCTCTACATCCTTTGTAGAGATCAACTCTATAGAAGAG
>NW_013635217.1:0-367 GCF_000695525.1 Brassica oleracea var. oleracea
GAGTTTCTGACCCTTTAGTGAAGCAGAATCACTCAGGAGCTCCCAGTTCCCATTCAACACTCATTCATAGTCTTTATTCTCCCCTTGCCATCCTTCACTGCTTTTCGGACTGCTTTTACTGCTGCTTCCTATGCTTCCTGCTTCTGACTACTTGCCTTTCCCTCCCTCGGAAATCAACTCCATATCAATTAATTTGACTCACGCTTCTTTTGCTTTTTAGAATCCTTCTCTGTGCGAGTTAGGACTAAGACCTTTTTTCTATGACTTCTCATTCTCAACGAAAACAATAAGACCAAGAATGAAAGACTGCTTTTACTGATGCTTCCTATGCTTCCTGCTTCTGACTACTTGCCTTTCCCTCCCTCGG
>NW_013635218.1:0-367 GCF_000695525.1 Brassica oleracea var. oleracea
TTTGGGAGCTGTTTTTTTTTCATTAGTTAATTTTGATTAACTGTGTTCATGTTTTGCAGCAGACGCTCATGAAATCCACCGTCAATGTCCACCATCTGAATGCATTCAACATCTTTTCAAAGCGGGTTCGATGTACTCTTATCACCGGATTTGATATTACTCGGAGCCATCTTAGGAACAACGGGGAAAGTAAACAACAGAGTTTGGATGGTCTGATCAAAGAAATTTGTAGGTAAAATTTTGAATGGAGAGCAGATGAGATATCATCTTCTTCGATTTCGATTTCGTGTAACAAGCAGATGAGATATCTCTCTTTTCATTTCGATTCATGTTTTGAGTTTTTCCAATCGTAGAATGCTTTGGTGAG
>NW_013635219.1:0-367 GCF_000695525.1 Brassica oleracea var. oleracea
TCAGAAATAAGATAAAAGATGTTGATGGAATGTTCTCCTTTTCTGTGCCCAAATAGATCGATCATGAAAATGATGATCCCGATCCAAGGTCCATTTTGTAATGTCAGAAAAGACATGATTGGGAGGGGTGGAAGAAGGCCATTCAAATTGAATTACTCTCCCTAAATAAAAGAAATGTCTTTGGACCTATAGTCATAACGCCTGAGAACGTAAATCCTGTTGGGTATAAGTGGGTATTCGTGAGAAAAGTAAATGAGAAAAATGAAGTAACACGATATAAAGCCCGATTAGTTGCCCAAGGTTTTTATCAGAGACCGGGGATTGATTTTGAGGAAACGTATTCCCCGGTAATGGATGCAATTACGTT
>NW_013635220.1:0-367 GCF_000695525.1 Brassica oleracea var. oleracea
GTTATTCGAGCTGCGACTCAATTAGGTTTTTTCCGTCTTAGGGTTTTTAGAACTAGGAATCTCGCCTACAACTCTCGTAGCCCAGACACTTACCTTGTTGTAAACGCTCAAACGCAGATTCGGAATAAGAACTATCTTGCTCTCTTTTTTGATTTCTTATTTTATTACTGTTCTCGTTTCGTGTTCTAGTTGCTTGGCGTGTGGTATTAGCAGATATCCGGGACCTCTGGGAAATTAGGGTTCTCCTACTTTTCTTATTTAAACGGAAATCGACAGTGCGAATTTGGTTTCCACAATCGTCGCTTTCTTCCACTTGCCCATCCGGCCAGCAGATCGAAGCAGACATTGATTATTACGGAGCTTAGGA
>NW_013635221.1:0-367 GCF_000695525.1 Brassica oleracea var. oleracea
ACATTACGTGGCAATAATGCTGAAAAAGCAAACGGAAGGAGGTGCTGTATAATTACATGACAATCACGACTCTTCAAGCCAGTAAACTTTCCTTCGCTTCTATCAACGCAGTTCCCCAAATTTGATGCATATCCGTCAGGAAATTTCACTTTATCTGTAATCCAATCAAAGAACTCTTCTTTTCTAGCACCATCCAGCCGATAAATGGGAAAAGGGGCCGTACCGTTCTCATCAACGTGAAGTTCAGAACGATCACAGATATCGTCTAAATCCAGCCTTGACTTCAAATTATCCTTCGTTTTACCTTGGATGTTAAAGGTTGTGTTCATCAGATTGTCGAAGAAGTTCTTCTCAATATGCATGATAT
>NW_013635222.1:0-367 GCF_000695525.1 Brassica oleracea var. oleracea
AGAAAGTACCGTAAAGCAATAGGCTATTCACTAGATGATATTCCTGGTATCTCACATGACCTTTGTATGCATATGATATGTCTAGAGGATGAATCGAGGAATTCTATAGAACATCAGAGGAGGTTAAACTCGAATCTAAAAGATGTTGTAAAGAAGGAAATAATGAAACTTCTAGAGGCTGGAATAATCTATGCAACCTCAACGAACCCACTTATCCGGAGTTGGTACGCCAGTTCATAGCATCCGCATACGTCAGCCATCCCGATGATAGCCATCAGGAAGGTTTTCTGGCATTCATAGTGCAGAAAGTATACTTTGATGTATCTTTCACAGACCTCTGTGGACTATTTGGATTGAGTGCAGGGGA
>NW_013635223.1:0-367 GCF_000695525.1 Brassica oleracea var. oleracea
ATGGCGGGAAACATGAAATGGGTTCGCTACGGTCTTCGGGAGATAGCTTCGAAGGGTAGACGAGAATGCATGGACTAATTGTCGTATCGAAGTTTCGGAAGAGCTCGGTTGCTACGTAGCGACCAAGCTTTGGCTCGGGCTCGATCGCTACGTAGCGACCGAGCGGAACGAACGCTCGGTCGCTACGTAGCGACCTAGCAGAATGAACGCTTGGTCGCTACGTAGCGACCGGACAGCGTGCATGTCCGGTAGTAGCGTAATGACCGAGCTTGGTTCGTCCGTGTTCCGATCGTCATACTCAGACCTATCCGTAACCGGTCTGGGTATGTTTTCGATGGCTTATGTTCGATCTAAATAGAATTCGAAC
>NW_013635224.1:0-367 GCF_000695525.1 Brassica oleracea var. oleracea
TCTTTCTCATTGGCATTATTGCCTTCTATGATACATTCACCAAGTCTCTTTGACTTTAGGATAATCTTTGTATCCAATCCCCACCGTAAATAATTATCTCCAGAAAGATTTAGGGCAGAAAAATCCAGGTTGATTTTCGACATCTCAAATCATATATCACTCAATCTTTAGGTATAATTTTCATGCGGCCTTACTCTTAAAAACAATCAATTTGGATTTCAATTTTGTGAGGACAATGAAACTACCAATCTTAAAGGCATTTAATCAATCAGTCAATTTCTAGCAAGTCTCAGCTCAGCAATACTATTTCTATGTGCTCTTAATATTATGGTTTATCAAAACTAGCAAAAACAGATTCAATTAATCA
>NW_013635225.1:0-367 GCF_000695525.1 Brassica oleracea var. oleracea
ATGCAACCAAATTTTGCTCAAACTATTCTTTAACATTATATATAAAATATGTAAAATTTGTAAGAATACCCCCGACTTCATCTTCGTTTTCCAGTCTTCTTGTCCATAAAATAATCACGTTTTTCTTTTTTAATATATTAAATGACCAAACATCAAAAGAAATAGTTTAATATTTATTTATTTCCATATTCAAAGTTGATGATATATAGAAAAATATTAAATGGTCCATTTAATGTTACTTTTTTAATATCCTAGTAAAGTCGGTCCAATAAAAAAAAAAGACTAAGAAGCTCACTCAGATTGACACATAAACATGATCATTGTTGGAGTAAGCTTGAGGAACAAGTAAACCTATTCCTATTTGGAT
>NW_013635226.1:0-367 GCF_000695525.1 Brassica oleracea var. oleracea
GCGGTTTCTAGCAAAATATTATAACCACCTAATTTTATACGATTGTCGAACCTCGATGTAAAGACTTTAACAAGAGTAAGTACAAATGATTTTAGGACATAATTCCCAACAATCTCCCACTTGTACTAGAATCATCTATTTTTATAATCCTTTTGTCTCTATATCTCGATCTCAGCATAAGGCAAGAACTAGTGTCATCTTTATTAAGCTAGATCATGTTTATCGAACTCTGATTTCTACTGATAAAAACAAACGACTGACATTCACCTCTTTTGAGCACTGCCATGCATTTCCCAGTATCAAATCTTCGATACGCCCACAGATATTTATCTCCCGTTATATGGGAGGGACAAATCTCATCTTGTTT
>NW_013635227.1:0-367 GCF_000695525.1 Brassica oleracea var. oleracea
AAGCGAGGACTCGCGATGGTCAGAACTCGCGAGGTTCACGTCGTCAGCGACCAACTCGCTGGGAGGCACCAACGGCTCGGCACGCGACAAGCCAAGCTCTCCCGCCATCATAGCGCTCAGGTCCGGAAGGCCCCTCATCTTCCTTGCTGCGTTGATCTTCTTCTGCTCTTCACCGGTGAACAGAAAAATACGTCTCTTGGTCTTGTTAACCGACGGAAGGTAACTCGAATCCCAATCCCCTGCAAAGGATATGAGCAAAGGATATGTTAAAAAAAATAATTCATCAAGGAGAGAGTAGAAGCCCACATCGTGACATATAAAAAAAATGGACTTACTCCTGGAAATACGGTCGATCGAACGGCGAACC
>NW_013635228.1:0-367 GCF_000695525.1 Brassica oleracea var. oleracea
AATGAAAAAATATACCGTAAACTTATTATGTTTTAAAAATTGATATATACATATATAATTTAGAATTGAAAACAAAATATTCTTATAAAAATAAATGAAAACAAAAATCCGCGCGGTTGCGCGGATCGAGATATAGTAAGACTTAAAATTGTAAGTGTTCATAAAAAAAAAAGGGCTTAAAATTGTACAAAAGTAAACAAATTGGTTTGCATTACAAATAGTGACGCTTTTGTAAGATATCTCATAGAAACTAAGATCACTTTAACAATCAAGGTAAAAAGAAATTATTCTTTGATTGTTATGAACCAGATTGTGGATGACTCATAACCAAGAGATTAAGATTTGTAATCTTTCCATTTATCTATGA